>NC_092118.1:28017339-28037339 GCF_045679555.1 Salvelinus alpinus
GGCAACACTAACCTCTCTAGTAATTAGTCTTGTAAACAATGACATTAAAGCATGACTCAGTTACTGAAACAGTGAAAAACCCTGTGTATGTGTAACAGTATAGCTTCCGTCCCTCTCCTCGCCCCACCTGGGCTCAAACCAGGGACCCTCTGCACTTATCAACAACTGCCTCCCACCAAGCATCGTTACCCATTGCTCCACAAAAGCAAGGGGAACAACTACTTCAAGGTCTCAGAGTGAGTGAGGTCACCGATTGAAACGCTATTAGCGCACACACCGCTAACTAGCTAGTCATTTCACACCGGTTACATATGGAACCATAACTAAATGAAGTCAGAGCCATAAAGTCGAATATCTACAGTGTAGATCCAGCCTTCCAACACAGTAGTAGTGCCTCTCCCCAACCTCCTGTCTTCTGAAGGCCTCATCCCAACCTCCTGTCTTCTGAATGCCTCATCCCAACCTCCTGTCTTCTGAAGGCCTCATCCCAACCTCCTGTCTTCTGAATGCCTCATCCCAACATCCTGTCTTCTGAAGGCCTCATCCCAGCATCCTGTCTTTTGAAGGCCTCATCCCAACATCCTGTCTTTTGAAGGCCTTATCCCAACATCCTGTCTTCTGAATGCCTCATCCCAACCTCCTGTTTTCAGAATGCCTCATCCCAACCTCCTGTCTTCAGAATGCCTCCTCCCAACCTCCTGTCTTCAGAATGCCTCATCCCAACCTCCTGTCTTCAGAATGCCTCCTCCCAACCCCCTGTCTTCAGAATGCCTCCTCCCAACCTCCTGTCTTCAGAATGCCTCATCCCAACCTCCTGTCTTCAGAATGCCTCATCCCAACCTCCTGTCTTCAGAATGCCTCCTCCCAACCTCCTGTCTTCAGAATGCCTCCTCCCAACCTCCTGTCTTCAGAATGCCTCCTCCCAACCCCCTGTCTTCAGAATGCCTCCTCCCAACCTCCTGTCTTCAGAATGCCTCTTCCCAACCTGTCTTCTGAATGCCTCATCCCAACCTCCTGTCTTCTGAATGCCTCCTACCAACCTCCTGTTTTCTGAATGCCTCCTCCCAACCTCCTGTCTTCTGAATGCCTCATCCCAACCTCCTGTCTTCTGAATGCCTCCTACCAACCTCCTGTTTTCTGAATGCCTCCAACCAACCTCCTGTCTTCAGAATGCCTCCTACCAACCTCCTGTTTTCTGAATGCCTCATCCCAACCTCCTGTTTTCTGAATGCCTCATCCCAACCTCCTGTCTTCTGAATGCCTCCTCCCAACCTCCTGTCTTCTGAATGCCTCCTCCCAACCTCCTGTCTTCAGAATGCCTCCTCCCAACCTCCTGTCTTCAGAATGCCTCATCCCAACCTCCTGTCTTCAGAATGCCTTCTCCCAACCCCCTGTCTTCAGAATGCCTCCTCCCAACCTCCTGTCTTCAGAATGCCTCTTCCCAACCTCCTGTCTTCAGAATGCCTCCTCCCAACCCCCTGTCTTCAGAATGCCTCCTCCCAACCTCCTGTCTTCAGAATGCCTCTTCCCAACCTGTCTTCTGAATGCCTCATCCCAACCTCCTGTCTTCTGAATGCCTCCTACCAACCTCCTGTTTTCTGAATGCCTCCTCCCAACCTCCTGTCTTCTGAATGCCTCATCCCAACCTCCTGTCTTCTGAATGCCTCCTACCAACCTCCTGTTTTCTGAATGCCTCCAACCAACCTCCTGTCTTCAGAATGCCTCCTACCAACCTCCTGTTTTCTGAATGCCTCATCCCAACCTCCTGTTTTCTGAATGCCTCATCCCAACCTCCTGTCTTCTGAATGCCTCCTCCCAACCTCCTGTCTTCTGAATGCCTCCTCCCAACCTCCTGTCTTCAGAATGCCTCCTCCCAACCTCCTGTCTTCAGAATGCCTCATCCCAACCTCCTGTCTTCAGAATGCCTTCTCCCAACCCCCTGTCTTCAGAATGCCTCCTCCCAACCTCCTGTCTTCAGAATGCCTCTTCCCAACCTCCTGTCTTCAGAATGCCTCCTCCCAACCTCCTGTCTTCAGAATGCCTCTTCCCAACCTGTCTTCTGAATGCCTCATCCCAACCTCCTGTCTTCTGAATGCCTCCTACCAACCTCCTGTTTTCTGAATGCCTCCTCCCAACCTCCTGTCTTCTGAATGCCTCATCCCAACCTCCTGTCTTCTGAATGCCTCCTACCAACCTCCTGTTTTCTGAATGCCTCCAACCAACCTCCTGTCTTCAGAATGCCTCCTACCAACCTCCTGTTTTCTGAATGCCTCATCCCAACCTCCTGTTTTCTGAATGCCTCCTACCAACCTCCTGTTTTCTGAATGCCTCATCCCAACCTCCTGTCTTCTGAATGCCTCCTCCCAACCTCCTGTCTTCTGAATGCCTCCTCCCAACCTCCTGTCTTCAGAATGCCTCCTCCCAACCTCCTGTCTTCAGAATGCCTCATCCCAACCTCCTGTCTTCAGAATGCCTCCTCCCAACCCCCTGTCTTCAGAATGCCTCCTCCCAACCTCCTGTCTTCAGAATGCCTCATCCCAACCTCCTGTCTTCAGAATGCCTCATCCCAACCTCCTGTCTTCAGAATGCCTCCTCCCAACCTCCTGTCTCCAGAATGCCTCCTCCCAACCTCCTGTCTTCAGAATGCCTCCTCCCAACCCCCTGTCTTCAGAATGCCTCCTCCCAACCTCCTGTCTTCAGAATGCCTCTTCCCAACCTGTCTTCTGAATGCCTCATCCCAACCTCCTGTCTTCTGAATGCCTCCTACCAACCTCCTGTTTTCTGAATGCCTCCTCCCAACCTCCTGTCTTCTGAATGCCTCATCCCAACCTCCTGTCTTCTGAATGCCTCCTACCAACCTCCTGTTTTCTGAATGCCTCCAACCAACCTCCTGTCTTCAGAATGCCTCCTACCAACCTCCTGTTTTCTGAATGCCTCATCCCAACCTCCTGTTTTCTGAATGCCTCCTACCAACCTCCTGTTTTCTGAATGCCTCATCCCAACCTCCTGTCTTCTG
The DNA here is from genome assembly GCF_045679555.1 of Salvelinus alpinus. Taxonomy (NCBI): domain Eukaryota; kingdom Metazoa; phylum Chordata; class Actinopteri; order Salmoniformes; family Salmonidae; genus Salvelinus; species Salvelinus alpinus. The sequence goes on from NC_092118.1 coordinate 28,020,356, forward strand.
AATGCCTCCTCCCAACCTCCTGTCTTCTGAATGCCTCCTCCCAACCTCCTGTCTTCTGAATGCCTCCTCCCAACCTCCCCAGATGTAAAGCCTTGTTTGCAGCCAATGATTATACATGTCTATGCATGTCTATACATTCCGGACTCCGACATTGCTCATCTTAATATTTAGATATTTCTTAAATCCGTTTTTTTACTTTTAGATCTGTGTGTATTGTTGTGAATTGTTAGATATTACTGCACTACTGGAGCCAGGAAAGCATTTCGCTACACTTGCAATAACATCTGCTAAATTTGTGTATGCGACCAATACAATTTGATTTGATTTGATTTGATTACCTTAAAGCTAATTAATCCTGATTCTATTAATGACTGTGTCCAGGGAGAGGCTGGGGGAGGCTGGGAGGGAGGGAGGGAGGCTGAGGGAGGGAGAGACTGGGAGGGAGAGACTGGGAGGGAGGCTGGGAGGAGGGTTAGATCAGAGGGGAGGGTCTGCTTAGATGATGACGGGTGGCTCTTAGTGAGGGGGACTGTTCTAATCAGTGGCCCTTTTCCCATGGTGGCGGTGGCACAAGCAGGGGAGGGAGGGGAGAGGATGGTTGTTTGACAGGGAGGGGACAGGGGGAGGGGAGAGGATGGCTGTTTGACAGGGAGGGGACAGGGGGGAGGGGAGAGGATGGTTGTTTGACAGGGAGGGGACAGGGAGGGGAGAGGATGGTTGTTTGACAGGGAGGGGACAGGGGGAGGGAGGGGAGAGGATGGTTGATTGACAGGGAGGGGACAGGGGGAGGGAGGGGAGAGGATGGTTGTTTGACAGGGAGGGGACAGGGGGAGGAAGGGGAGAGGATGGTTGTTTGACAGGGAGGGGACAGGGGGAGGGAGGGGAGAGGATGGTTGTTTGACAGGGAGGGGACAGGGGGAGGAAGGGGAGAGGATGGTTGTTTGACAGGGAGGGGACAGGGGGAGGGAGGGGAGAGGATGGTTGTTTGACAGGCAGGGGACAGGGGGAGGAAGGGGAGAGGATGGTTGTTTGACAGGGAGGGGACAGGGGGAGGGAGGGGAGAGGATGGCTGTTTGACAGGGAGGGGACAGGGGGAGGGTGGGGAGATGATGGTTGTTTGACAGGGAGGGGACAGGGGGAGGAAGGGGAGAGGATGGTTGTTTGACAGGGAGGGGACAGGGGGAGGGAGGGGAGAGGATGGTTGTTTGACAGGGAGGGGACAGGGGGAGGGAGGGAAGAGGATGGTTGTTTGACAGGGAGGGGACAGGGGGAGGGAGGGGAGAGGATGGTTGTTTGACAGGGAGGTGACAGGGGGAGGAAGGGGAGAGGATGGTTGTTTGACAGGGAGGGGACAGGGGGAGGGAGGGGAGAGGATGGTTGTTTGACAGGGAGGGGACAGGGGGAGGAAGGGGAGAGGATGGTTGTTTGACAGGGAGGGGACAGGGGGAGGGGAGAGGATGGCTGTTTGACAGGGAGGGGACAGGGGTGGAGGGGAGAGGGTGGTTGTTTGACAGGGAGGGGACAGGGGGAGGGGAGAGGATGGTTGTTTGACAGGGAGGGGACAGGGGGAGGGAGGGGAGAGGATGGTTGTTTGACAGGGAGGGGACAGGGGGAGGGAGGGGAGAGGATGGTTGTTTGACAGGGAGGGGACAGGGGGAGGAAGGGGAGAGGATGGTTGTTCGACAGGGAGGGGACAGGGGGAGGGAGGGGAGAGGATGGTTGTTTGACAGGGAGGGGACAGGGGGAGGTAGGGGAGAGGATGGTTGTTTGACAGGGAGGGGACAGGGGGAGGAAGGGGAGAGGATGGTTGTTTGACAGGGAGGGGACAGGGGGAGGAAGGGGAGAGGATGGTTGTTTGACAGGGAGGGGACAGGGGGAGGGAGGGGAGAGGATGGTTGTTTGACAGGGAGGGGACAGGGGGAGGGAGGGGAGAGGATGGTTGTTCGACAGGGAGGGGACAGGGGGAGGAAGGGGAGAGGATGGTTGTTTGACAGGGAGGGGACCGGGGGAGGGAGGGAAGAGGATGGTTGTTTGACAGGGAGGGGACAGGGGGAGGGAGGGGAGAGGATGGTTGTTTGACAGGGAGGGGACAGGGGGAGGAAGGGGAGAGGATGGTTGTTTGACAGGGAGGGGACAGGGGGAGGGAGGGGAGAGGATGGTTGTTTGACAGGGAGGGGACAGGGGGAGGAAGGGGAGAGGATGGTCGTTTGACAGGGAGGGGACAGGGGGAGGGAGGGAAGAGGATGGCTGATTGACAGGGAGGGACAGCGGGGAGGAGGGAAGACGACTGAGGTCCCCTGTGACTCTCCCCTCCATCTCCTTGAGTGTTGGGGGGAGGTCTAGCAAACCAAAAAATCAGAAAGAGGAGAGATAAAGAGAGAGAGAGGAACAGATGGGCCAAGTCTCCACCACACACCCATCATTCCTTCCCTTCATCCCTCGGCTCCTCCACCCCTCCGTCCTAGGAGAGACAGTGTCACTGTGTTAGCGGCACTTTGGCACACACGCTGTATTAAAGGGATAGTTCACCCAAATTACATATTGGTTTCCTTACCTTGTAAGCACAAGGTATGACAGCAATCCATGCTTTGGTTTAGTTTCCATGGCAGTGTACCCAAATGCTAACATTTTAGCGTTTGTGGCACAAATGCCATTCAAGTAATGGGACCAATATTAGCATTTTATGCGCATCATGTCCAAATTATTCGAAAGTATCTCAAATGTATTGTGAAGCTCAACAAAGTCACTTATAGATGATTTGAACATGATCTGAAAAATGTTAATATCGGTACCATTACTTGAATGAGATTTGTGCCATAAATGCTAAAACGTTAGCATTTGGAAACAGTGCAAACCACTGCCAGGTACACTTAACCAAAGCATGGATTGTTGTCATACCTTGTCCATAGACTGCTTACAGGGTAAGGAAACCAATGTGTAATTTTGTAATTTGGGTGAACAATTTTTTAGTCTCCTCTTTCTTTGTGCTTTCCCAAACCGCCAGAGACAAGGCCCGTCGCGTAGCGCCATAATCAAACAAAACAAAGGCCAGGAGAATTAAAAACATGCTTCTTTTTTACCCTCATCTTTTGATTAGAAGAAACTCAAGGAATTCCTCCAGGTATGTGTGTGGATTCATACCAAATGTCACCCTATTCCCTACATAGTGCATTATTTTTTACCAAAGCCCCATGGGGACTGGTCAAAAGTAATGAACATAATAGGGAATAGGATATCATTGGGACCAAACCAAAGTCTTGTTTTCTGGAGTGACTTGTGAGAAGTTCCACCAATGGCATGTTTAAAATATAATTTGTAGATGTTCAGCACAAACAAACCAGCCTCATTTAAAATGTCACACTTTATTCTTGGGGCTTGTTTGTGCTTCAGTAAACATGGGTTGCGTAAAGATATTATAAATATATTTAGTACTACTCATTAATGTGGTATTTTCTAAGATAATAATTTACCAGTAATTATTTAACAAACATCAATAAGTGAGTAAGAAGCTGTCCCCTTTCTTCCTATTTTCAAAGGACAAGAAGAGACAGAAAGCCTGATGGCCCAGTTGAAAATCTGTCACCAGATTTTTGTTCATGTGAGCAATGAACAAATAAACTATTACTGTACATTCATAACAATGCAACAGCGGAAGGCAGAGCCTATTCGTCTCTGCGGTGTGTGTGTGTTTTACTAATTGTCCAGCAGGTGGAGTGAAGGTAGATTACAGTGTTTGTGTGTGTGTGTGTGTGTGTGTGTGTGTGTGTGTGTGTGTGTGTGTGTGTGTGTGTGTGTGTGTGTGTGTGTGTGTGTGTGTGTGTGTGTGTGTGTGTGTGTGTGTGTGTGTGTGTGTGTGTGTGTGTGTGTGTGTGTGTGTGTGTGTGTGTGTGTGTGTCGTGTACGTGTGTGTGTGTGTGTGTGTGTGTGTGTGCGTGTTGTGTGTGTGTGTGTGTGTGTGTGTGTGTGTGTGTGTGTGTGTGTGTGTGTGTGTGTGTGTGTGTGTGTGTGTGTGTGTGTGTGTGTGTGTGTGTGTGTGTGTGTGTGTGTGTGTGTGTGCGTGTGCATGCCTGCGTATCACATTCCATGAGCTCTCCCTTCATTAAGAAAACACTAATACTATTATCTCCCTCCCCTCCAGTGAGTGACAGTGAAATCATCCGCTGGAGGCATGATGCCACACAGAGTAGCCAGGCTGAGGTTAGGGGCTCTGAGAACATGTGTGAACGTGTGTGTGTAAATATGTGCGAACACGTCGGAGAATGTGTGTGAACGTGTGTGCCTAGGCCAGGATGAAAGGCAGCAACACATGCCGCCAATGAGCGTCAGACTTCCAGAATTACCAGAGTCATTAGGTAGAAGAAGAGAGGAATACTAGTGATGGATTCTCTTCCGCCGTCTCCAGTCACAACACACACACACACATTGTGCGTGTCATCCTAATCTACACACACACTCATCTACTCTGAGAATGGCACAGGTGCTGCCTCACATGAGGTCTGTACTCCACATCAAAAGGACACCTTTGACATCTCAGATAGGTCACAAACGATGATGCACAGAGATCTTTTGCCACTACAAAGAAAGAACAAAAGAACTGACATGAAAGAGAAGTCAATAAACATATGGCAATTAATAAAACATGTTTCTACTGAATTCACTACAAAGGTTGTTTATTTACAGACACACACCCAACAAAAGAAAAAAAAGAGAAAATCAACAGTGTAGTCAATAGTGTTTCACGACCTGTGGTTTAGGGTGGAGACTAGATTAGGGGTACAGTTATTCTATAGATATTCAAGAGAGGTTTGGAGCAGTGGACTGCACATATAGGGCACAAATTCATCAGATATATAGTAGGGCATGTAGCTATGTCTTGACCGGGAAAAACGTCTGGTTCTACATATGAGCTGAGAGGAGCTAGTGTGTCCTCACACTGCCACACACCCACCCAGGACTACACACACACCAGCGTACAGTTAGTTTGTGCTGTGCCCAGACCGCTGAGGACCATGTCTGTGTGTGTGCAGAGCCTCAAAGCAGTCAGAGGAAGTCAGCATGCTGTGTTACAGATGTTAAGTGTCCCACAGCGTGTGTCTCTTCCAGTGTGAAGTGTCAGCCCAGGAATACCGACCAGAACACAGACACAGTTTTACACACACTATAGAACACGATGAGGTCACTGAGGAAACCCATGCCATCTACTGACACTATAGTGGCAGCATACAGCAACATCAACATACAGCACCAGTCAAAAGTTTGGATTAACCTACTCATTCAAGGGTTTTTCATTACTTTCACTATTTTCTACATTGTAGAATAATAGTGAGGACATAACAACTATGAAATAACACATACGAAATCATGTAGAAACCAAAAAAGTGTTTAACAAATCAAAATATATTTTATATTTTATATTCTTCAAAGTAGCCACCCTTTGCCTTGATGACAGCTTTGCACACTCTTGGCATTCTCTCTCCTAGCTTCACAGCCTGGAGGTGTGTTGGGTCATTGTCCAGTTGAAAAACAAATGATAGTCCCACTAAGCGCAAACCAGATGGGATGGCGTATCACTGAAGAATGCTGCAATGCACCCCCACACCATCACACTTCCTCCTCCATGCTTCAAGGTGGGAACCACACATGCGGAGATAATCCGTACACCTACTCTGCGTCTCACAAGACATGGCGGTGGGACAGATTTCCACTGATCTAATGCCCATTGCTCGTGTTTCTTGGCCCAAGCAAGTCTCTTATTCTTACTGGTGTCCTTTAGTAGTGGTTTCTTTGAGGCAATTGGACCATGAAGGCCTGATTCACGCAGTCTTCTCTGAACAGTTGATGTTGAGATGTGTCAGTTACTTGAACTCGGTGAAGCATTTATTTGGGCTACAATTTCTGAGGCTGGTAACTCTAATGAACTTATCCTCTGCAGCAGAGGTAACCTTTCCTGTGGCGGTCCTTACGAGAGCCAGTTTCAACCTAGCGCTTTTTTGTTTTTTGCAACTGCACTTGAAGAAACTTTCAAAGTTCCTGAAATGTTCCGGATTGACTGACATTCATGTCTTAAAGTAATGATGGATGGCGTTTCTCTTTGCTTATTTGGGCTGTTCTTGCCATAATATGGACTTGGTCTTTTACCAAATAGGGATATCTTCTGTATACCACCCTACCTTGTCAACACATCTGATTGGCTCAAACACATTAAGAAAGAAAGAAATTCCACAAATTAACTTTTACCAAGGCACACCTGTTAATTGAAATGCATTCAAGGTGACTACCTTATGAAGCTGGTTGTTGACAGAATGCCAAGAGTGTGCAAAGCTGTCATCAAGGCAAAGGGTGGCTACTTTGAAGAATCTCAAATATAAAATATATTTTGATTTGTTTAACACTTTTTTGGTTACTATAGGATTCCATATGTGTTTTGTCATAGTTTTGATGTCTTCACTATTATTCTACAATGTAGAAAACAGTAAACATAAAGAAAAACCCTTGAATGAGTAGGTGTATCCAAACTTTTGACTGGTACTGTAAGTCAACACAAACCTTAGGGGTGGCAGGTAGCCTAGCAGTTAAGAGTGTTGGGCAAGTAACCGAAAGGTTACTGGTTTGAATCCCCAAGCCGACTAGGTGAAAATTCTGTTGATGTACCCTTGAGCAAGGCACTTAGCCATACTGCTCCTGTAATTTATTTTTATTTCACCTTTATTTAACCAGGCAAGCTAGTTGAGAACACGTTCTCATTTACAACTGCGACCTGGCCAAGATAAAGCAAAGCAGTGCGACAGAAACAACAACACAGTTACACATGGAATAAACAAGCGTACAGTCAATAACACAATAGAAAAAAAGAAAGTCTATATACAGTGTGTGCAATTGGCGTGAGGAGGTAAGGCAATAAATAGGCCATAGTAGCGAAGTAATTACAATTTTGCAAATTAACACCGGGGTGATAGACGAGCAGATGGTGATGTGCAAGTAGAAATACTGGTGTGCAAAAGAGCTGAAAAGTAAATACAAATAATATGGGGATGAGGTAGGTAGATTGAGTGGGCTATTTAAAGATGGGCTATGTACAGCTGCAGCGATCGGTTAGCTGCTCAGATAGCTGATGTTTAAAGTTAGTGAGGGAAATATAAGTCTCCAGCTTCAGCGACTTTTGAAATTCGTTCCAGTCATTGACAGCAGAGAACTGGAAGGAAAGGCGGCCAAAGGAGGTGTTGGCTTTGGGGATGACCAGGGAGATATACCTGCTTGAGCGCGTGCTACGGGTGGGTGTTGTTATCGTGACCAGTGAGCTGAGATAAGGCAGAGCTATACCTAGCATAGACTTATAGATGACCTGGAGCCAGGGGGTCTAGCGACGAATATGTAGCGAGGGCCAGCTGACTAGAGCATACAGGTCGCAGTGGTGGGTGGAATAAGGGGCTTTGGTGACAAAACGGATGGCACTGTGATAAACTGCATCCAGTTTGCTGAGTAGAGTATTGGAAGCTATTTTGTAAATGACATCGCCGAAGTCGAGGATCGGTAGGATAGTCAGTTTTACAAGGGTATGTTTGGCGGCATGAGTGAAGGAGGCTTTGTTGCGAAATAGGAAGCCGATTCTAGATTTAATTTTGGATTGGATATGTTTAATATGAGTCTGGAAGGAGAGTTTACAGTCTAGCCAGACACCTAGGTATTTGTAGTTGTCCACATATTCTAAGTCAGAACCGCCCAGAGTAGTGATGCTAGTCGGGCGGGCGGGTGCGGGCAGCGAATGGTTGAAAAGCATGCATTTGGTTTTACTAGCGTTTAAGAGCAGTTGAAGGCCACGGAAGGAGTGTTGTATGGCATTGAAGCTCGTTTGGAGATTACTTAACACAGTGTCCAAAGATGAGCCAGATGTATACAGAATGTTGTCGTCTCCGTAGAGGTGGATAAGGGAATCACCCGCAGCAAGAGCGACATCGTTGATATATACAGAGAAAAGAGTCGGCCCGAGAATTGAACCCTGTGGTACCCCCATAGAGACTGCCAGAGGTCCGGACAACAGGCCCTCCGATTTGAGACACTGAACTCTGTCTGAGAAGTAGTTGGTGAACCAGGCGAGGCAGTCATTTGAGAAACCAAGGCTGTTAAGTCTGCTGATAAGAATACGGTGATTGACAGATTCGAAAGCCTTGGCCAGGTCGATGAAGACGGCTGCACAGTACTGTCTTTTATTGATGGCGGTTATGATATTGTTTAGTACCTTGAGCATGGCTGAGGTGCACCCGTGACCAGCTCGGAAACCGGATTGCACAGCGGAGAAGGTACGGTGGGATTCGAAATGGTCAGTGATCTGTTTGTTAACTTGGCTTTCGAAGACTTTAGAAAGGCAGGGCAGGATAGATATAGGTCTGTAACAGTTTGGGTCTAGAGTGTCACCCCCTTTGAAGAGGGGGATGCCCGCGGCAGCTTTCCAATCTTTAGGGATCTCGGACGATACGAAAGAGAGATTGAACAGACTAGTAATAGGGGTTGCAACAATGGCGGCGGATAATTTTAGAAAGATAAGGTCCAGATTGTCTAGCCCAGCTGATTTGTACGGGTCCAGGTTTTGCAGTTCTTTCAGAACATCTGCTATCTGGATTTGGGTGAAGGAGAAGCTGGGGAGGCTTGGGCAAGTAGCTGCGGGGAGTGCGGAGCTGTTGGCCGGGATTGTTGTAGCCAGGAGGAAAGCATGGCCAGCCGTAGAGAAATGCTTATTGAAATTCTCGATTATCGTGCATTTATCAGTGGTGACAGTGTTACCTAGCCTCAGTGCATTGGGCAGCTGGGAGGAGGTACTCTTATTCTCCATGGACTTTTCCAAAACTTTTTGGAGTTAGAGCTACAGGATGCAAATTTCTGTTTGAAAAAGCTAGCATTTGCTTTCCTGACTGACTGCTTGTATTGGTTCCTGACATCCCTGAAAAGTTGCATATCGTGGGGACTATTCAATGCTAGTGCAGTCCGCCACAGGACGTTTTTGTAAGTCGCTTTGGATAAGAGTGTCTGCTGTAATGTAACTTACAGACAGCTGTCATTATAACAACAGTACTGTCTGCTTGAATATGTGCATTTCTGACATGCAAAACATTTGAAACTGTCTAAACATTCCTTCAAACAGAGTGTAAAATGAAACAGCTATAATTCAACTCCTACTGTATATTGATTCGCTTAGCAGATGAGTATCCACTCAACAGTGCTCATATGAGGGGCTGTTCTAATGAGGGACTGAGAGGTGAATGTGGTGGTTATACAGTACTCTAGCTACCCACCGGTGGTGGGGCATTGCTTTTCCAGGTGGTCCCTTTGAGGAGAGGGTGAAAATAGCTTTAGTCAGAGGTCAAGCGCCCCTCTCTCTCTCTTTAGTCTGTCACTGTAAAACAGTGACACCAGCGATAGGAATGTTTTTGTAGTGTGCCTGACTACATTTGTTTACGTAAGAGTGTGTGTAGATTTATATTTCTGTATTGTCCTCTAGCCAGACCACCCCACACAGAGACAAAGCAGTTGCAGCATGGCTGCCTGGCAGACGGACTGCATTTGCACTTCTCTGTTGAAGGACTTGCTTTAGCAACTTTAAATAACTGTCCCAAATATAGACCAATGAAAAGGATGGAAAAGCACTGAGGCTTTTCAGTAAAAGGTAAGCGTAATGGTAAAAGTCATGTTTAAATAAACACCTTGTCCCATCTGTTTAATGGTGAGGTACTCTTACTTGTTCTAGGTATAGAAATTCAAAGTATATAGATATATAAAACATAGTGTTCTATATGTATGGAAATGTGTGTGAATGTGTGTATGTGTGATCATTTGTGTGTGTATCTGTTCATTTGCATGTGCGAACGTGTGTATGTACAGTGAGGGAAAAAAGTATTTGATCCCCTGCTGATTTTGTACGTTTGCCCACTGACAAAGAAAGGATCAGTCTATAATTTTAATGGTAGGTTTATTTGAACAGTGAGAGACAGAATAACAACAAAAAAATCCAGAAAAACGCATGTCAAAAATGTTATAAATTTATTTGCATTTGAATGAGGGAAATAATTATTTGACCCCTCTGCAAAACATGACTTAGTACTTGGTGGCAAAACCCTTGTTGGCAATCACAGAGGTCAGACGTTTCTTGTAGTTGGCCACCAGGTTTGCACACATCTCAGGAGCGATTTTGTCCCACTCCTCTTTGCAGATCTTCTCCAAGTCATTAAGGTTTCGAGGCTGACGTTTAGATACTCGAACCTTCAGCTCCCTCCACAGATTTTCTCTGGGATTAAGGTCTGGAGACTGGCTAGTCCACTCCAGGACCTTAATGTGCTTCTTCTTGAGCCACTCCTTTGTTGCCTTGGCCGTGTGTTTTGGGTCATTGTCATGCTGGAATACCCATCCACGACCCATTTTCAATGCCCTGGCTGAGGGAAGGAGGTTCTCACACAAGATTTGACGGTACATGGCCCAGTCCATCGTCCCTTTGTTGCGGTGAAGTTGTCCTGTCCCCTTAGCAGAAAAACACCCCCAAAGCATAATGTTTCCACCTCCATGTTTGACGGTGGGGATGGTGTTCTTGGGGTCATAGGCAGCATTCCTCCTCCTCCAAACACGGCGAGTTGAGTTGATGCCAAAGAGCTCCATTTTGGTCTCATCTGACCACAATACTTTCACCCAGTTGTCCTCTGAATCATTTAGATGTTCATTGGCAAACTTCAGACGGGCATGTATATGTAATTTCTTGAGCAGGGGGACCTTGCGGGCGCTGCAGGATTTCAGTCCTTCACAGCGTAGTGTGTTACCAATTGTTTTCTTGGTGACTGTGGTCCCAGCTACCTTGAGATTATTGACAAGATCCTCCCGTGTAGTTCTGGGCTGATTCCTCAACGTTCTCATGATCATTGCAACTCCACGAGGTGAGATCTTGCATGGAGCCCCAGGCCGAGGGAGATTGACAGTTATTTTGTGTTTCTTCCATTTGCGAATAATTGCACCAACTGTTGTCACCTTCTCACCAAGCTGCTTGGTGATGGTCTTGTAGCCCATTCCAGCCTTGTGTAGGTCTACAATCTTGTCCCTGACATCCTTGGAGAGCTCTTTGGTCTTGACCATGGTGGAGAGTTTGGAATCTGATTGATTGATTGCTTCTGTGGACAAGTGTCTTTTATACAGGTAACAAGCTAAAATTAGGAGCACTCCCTTTAAGAGTGTGCTCCTAATCTCTGCTCGTTACCTGTATAAAAGACACCTGGGAGCCAGAAATCTTTCTGATGGAGAGGGGGTCAAATACTTATTTCCCTCATTAAAATGCAAATCAAATTATAATTATTATAATTTTTTTGTTGTTATTCTGTCTCTCACTGTTCAAATAAACCTACCATTAAAATTATAGACTGATCATGTCTTTGTCAGTGGGCAAACTTACAAAATCAGCAGGGGATCAAATACTTTTTTCCCTCACTGTACATGCCTGTGTGTGTCTGTGTGATTGCGTACATGTGTATGTGTGAGTGTGTGTGTCTGCGGGCAAACCTGTGTTTCGTGGATGTGTATTTTGTATGTGTAGCCCAACTTGGCCCTGAGTGCCACAGTGGCCCTAATCAGCGTAGCAACAACAGAGGGGCTAAAGCCTTAGTCTTATCTTCCACACAATCAGATTAGAGCGGATTGCTGCTACGCTAAGCGCTAACCACAAAGTAAAGCCCTGCCCGCCCCGGATCAAGATGATTTGATTAAAAAGTCCTGATCATATTATCCTTTAAGCAGCATAAATTGTTTTATTCTTTTTTTCCCTCACATATTTATTTTTCAGCTCCTGAGGCGACATTAGAGAGAGATTGTCTGAATCTCTCCTCTTCACCTGCGCTTATTCGCCGCCCTCCATCCATCCCTCCCTCCCTCGATCTCTCGCTCCTTCTATTCGCTGGCGGTTAGTTGTTAGTTCCATTGTTGGCCAGATGGGGGTGCCGTGCCCTGCTGTTCACGCCTAACCTACCTCCACACCTAATCTCATCAAAATAAACATGCCAGCAGTTGTCAGCTTTTCTGGCCAGAGAGGTGGAGGGGAGGTGGAGGGGAGATGGAGGCGTAGGGAAGCAGTAGAGGGAGACGTAGGGAGGCAAAGGGGGGAGAACGGAGGGAGGGAGGCGGAGGGGGCTCTGGAAACGGGTCAAGCTAATCATGCATATAATTGCATTTTGACATTTGAAGCTACTGGGACCAGACCTTTGGATATCAGGTTATCCTGGAAGCACTTAAGTGATTAACAAATGAAAATGCATCTCTAAACTTAATTAGATAAGATATTTGCCACATCACATCCAGGTCTGGGGGGAGGGGCTTTTGGGGTGGGGGTGCTTGGGAGGGTGTCCCCTAATGGAATGACCCGTATGTATGGTGATATAAAACATCACAGAAAGAGGACAGAAGATGGGATCTCACCTCTGAGCCAAGGTAGGCTCACCATGGTGTCGGCTACACACTGAACCTTAAACTCAGCACTGATTCTCAATAAGCCTAACACATAACAGCATGCTAATGGAATGGTAATGCTAACACTTTGCTGTGGCTTTCTCTATCTGTCTCTCTCTCCATGAATCTCTTTGTCTCTCTCCTCATCTATTGCTCACTCTTTGGACTAGGACAATGACCCAGGTTGTTTTTCATTCAACAAGAGGAGAGGAAGTGTGTGAGAGAGAGAGAGAGAGAGAGAGCAAGAGAGATAGAGAGAGAAAGAGAGACAGAGATCATTAGCCTAGCTTTGCTTTAACTTCCTTGTTTGCTCTTATGTCTAATTAATGTTATTACCATTCCCTGGTGGCCAAGTTAAAGAGAAAAATAAACATTTATCCTCCATTTTTATCAGCAAGCCCCTCTGGGCAGCGGAGAGCCTCTCTCTCGGTTAAATGGTTGAGATTAAAGAAGTGGTAAACACCCCAGGGTTAGTAGCTAACAGCTAGCACTTAGTACCGGGGTTAAAACAAGCAAAAACACATTAGTACTGCTCTGTGGTGAAGCCAACATATATAAACTCAGCAAAAAAGAAACGTCCTCTCACTGTCAACTGCGTTTATTTTCAGCAAATTTAACATGTGTAATTATTTGTATGAACATAACAATATTCAACAACTAAGACATAAACTGAACAAGTTCCACAGACATGTGACTAACAGAAATGAAATAATGTGTCCCTGAACAAAGGGGGGTCAAAATCAAAAGTAACAGTCAGTATCTGATGTGGCCACCAACTGCATTAAGTACTGCAGTGCTGCAGACAAAACCATGACTCGTCAGTGAAGAGCACTTTTTGCCAGTCCTGTCTGGTTCAGCGACGGTGGGTTTGTGCCCATAGGTGACGTTGTTGCCGGTGATGTCTGGTGAGGACCTGCATAACACCAGGCCTACAAGCCCTCAGTTCAGTCTCTCTCAGCCTACTGTGGACAGTCTGAGCACTGATGGAGGGATTGTGCGTTCCTGGTGTAACTCGGGCAGTTGTTGTTGCCATCCTGTACCTGTCCTGCAGGTGTGATGTTCGGATGTACCGATCCTGTGCAGGTGTTGTTACACGTGGTCTGCCACTGCGAGGACGATCAGCTGTCTGTCCTGTCTCCCTGTAGCGCTGTCTTAGACGTCTCACAGTACGGACATTGCAATTTATTTCCCTGGTCGCATCGGCAGTCCTCATGCCTCCTTGCAGCATGCCTAAGGCACGTTCACACAGATGAGCAGGGACCCTGGGCATCTTTCTTTTGGTGTTTTTCAGAGTCAGTAGAAAGGCCTCTTTAGTGTCCTAAGTTTTCATAACTGTGCTCTTAATTGCCTACCGTCTGTAACCTGTTAGTGTCTTAACGACCGTTCCAGAGGTGCATGTTCATTAATTGTTTATGGTTCATTGAACAAGCATGGGAAACCGTGTTTAAACCCTTTACAATGGAGATCTGTGAAGTTATTTGGATTTTTACAAATTATCTTTGAAAGACAAGGTCCTGAAAAAGATATGTTTCTTTTTTGCTGAGTTTAGATACTCACTATAGAATGAGTAAGCCAATATTGCTACTGTGATATGGTGTGTCACTGCTTTCATATACTGGTTCAACTAGAAGTCAGCACCGGGACTAAAATAAGCAAAAACAGAGCATCCTGGAGTTGCCTCTTCACTGTTGACGATGAGACTGGTGTTTTGCGGGTACTATTTAATGAAGCTGCCAGTTGAGGACTTGTGAGGCGTCTGTTTCTCAAACTAGACACTCTAATGCACTTGTCCTCTTGCTCAGTTGTGCACCGGGGCCTCCCACTTCTCTTTCTATTCTGGCTAGAGCCAGTTTGTTCTGCAATATTTGTGTTCTTTTTGCCAATCTTCATCTTTTCTTTTTATTGGCCAGTCTGAGATATGTCTTTTTCTTTGCAACTCTGCCCAGAAGTGTCACGCCCTGAGCTGAGTTATCTCTGTTTTCTTTATATTTTGGTTAGGTCAGGGTGTGACTAGGGTGGGTACGTTAGTTTTGTATTGTTTAGGGTTTTGTATGTCAAGGGTTGTTGGAGGTCTAGGTTTTTTATATGTCTATGGTGGCCTGATATGGTTCCCAATCAGAGGCAGCTGTTTATCGTTGTCTCTGATTGGGGATCATATTTAGGTAGCTTATTACTGCACCAATTTTCATGGTATCCAATCGCTAGTAATTACTATCTTGTCTCATCGCTACAACTCCTGTACGGGCTCGGGAGAGACGAAGGTCGAAAGCCATGCGTCCTCCGAAGCACAACCCAACCAAGCCGCACTGCTTCTTAACACAGCGCGCCTCCAACCCGGAAGCCAGCCGCACCAATGTGTCAGGGGAAACACCGTGTACCTGGCCCCCTTGGTTAGCGCGCACTGCGCCCGGCCCGACACAGGAGTCGCTGGAGCGCGATGAGACAAGGATATCCCTACCGGCCAAACCCTCCCTAACCCGGACGACGCTATGCCAATTGTGCGTCGCCCCACGGACCTCCCGGTCGCGGCCGGCTGCGACAGAGCCTGGGCGCGAACCCAGAGACTCTGGTGTCGCAGCTAGCACTGCGATGCAGTGCCCTAGACCACTGCGCCACCCGGGAGGCCTCTAAAGAACGCCAGTTTGATTGCTTCTTTAATCAGGACAATAGTTTTCAGCTGTGCTAACATAATTGTAAAAGGGTTTTCTAATGATCAATTAGCCTTTGAAAATGATCAACCTGGATTAGCTAACACAATGTGCCATTGGAACACAGGAGTGATGGTTGCTCATAATGGGCCTCTGTATGCTTATGTAGATATTCCATTAAAAAATATTCAGTTTCCAGCTACACTAGTCATTTACAACATTAACAATGTCTACACTGTATATTCTGATCAATTTGATGTTATTTTAATGGACAAAAAATGTGCTTTTCTTTCAACAACAAGGACATTTCTAAGTGACCCCAAACTTTTGAACGGTAGTGTATGTGAACAGGTCCAGTTTACCACCTAGTCAGAATTGACCAATGCAATATTTGATTCTAGGGTCAAACTAAAAACAGTCAACCACTACTAACCCTTACATGTTCTCTTTGCCATAGATGTACTGTAGGTCTGGTCTGTTTATACCAGTGGGAGGGTGTTGTTCTCCCTGTGTCTCTACTGTATGGCCTAAATGGAGTCCTGTCTTGGCCTGTCCTGTCCAGGCTCTTACCTGGCTCTGCTCTGCTCAGTGTTCAACCCTTCTGGTTCTCTCCACATGCTGCTGAGAGCCAGACAGATTCTGAACATGATTAGCTACTTTTCCACTTTACTAATTCATGGCCAACTTACCCCCTGAGCGCTGAGGCCACCATTCAGCTACCTCCGTATCTCTGCCCCTGTCTCTGTTGTTGTTCCTCAGATACAGACCCTCTCCCAGCTAGCTTCAGCAAGGACTCCAGGTCCTATTACTTCACCATGAGGCCCTCTCCTGCACCAAAGGGCCTCTCCTCCATCAGACGGCCCACTCCAACTACAAGGAGCCCCTTTACTGCACGCTGCACTCCTGCACGAGTGGACCCCCTGATTCACCAGGGAGCCTGCTCCTGCGCCACTGGGCCCAATAGTGCTGCACCCCGAAAACCAATTACTGCACTAGTGGGCCCGCTGTAGCATCAAAAGGGTCTCAGTTTGGTGGGGTTCCTGTTCCTCTGGTTCGTTTCATCTTAAGCTTGTGGTGTAAATAATTAATATTTCTCTCTCTTTCTATTCTAAGAGAGCGAGAGAGAGAGAGAAGGGGGAGAGAGAGACAGAGAGAGGGGGGGGGGGTATCTTGTCCTGTTCTGTCCAGTCAGGGGATCGCTAGCCTGTGATTTAGAATTCAGCCATTTTGGAACAGTCAAGGCCCCAGGGAACAGTCAAGGCCCCAGGGAACAGTCAAGGCCCCAGGGAACAGTCAAGGCCCCAGGGAACAGTCAAGGCCACAGGGAACAGTCAAGGCCCCAGGAAACAGTCAAGGCCCCAGGGAAGATAGATTGACTGCAGGGGACAAGGGATATGACTGGTGACATCTTGTCTTAGTGTATGTGTTGTGCTGTACTATCCATTCATCCCTGTACTAACACTCAGGTCCCACACTACATGTATCAATCCTATTTCCCTACTGTAGGATTAAAAAGGTCACCTGCAACAATACTGTATCAAGGCTATAACAACAAGATAAGCCATTAACTACCATCACAAACACTAACTGAACATCAATTCAGAAAGAAATAAGACATTTGAACACTACCCCAGCACTGTGAAGCTGAAACGTACAATTCAAGTTCCATTTAAAGATGTTCCTCTATTGTAAATTAAGGTAAGTTAAGAGGGGCAGTAACAGCAGCAGTAACAGCAGGCTTCGTCTACTACTCTAGTCTAATGGGCACGTCCAGAGCTGCTGCTGCTGCTCCTGCTGCACAAAGGCTGTGATGAAGACACAGCTCCAACAGATGCCCCAGACCATGTCTCCATTTACGCCCTGCTCCC
>NC_092118.1:28039839-28172339 GCF_045679555.1 Salvelinus alpinus
ATTAACCCATAGCCACAGTATGTCAGGGAGGCAGCACATTAACCCATAGCCACAGTATGTCAGGCAGGCAGCACATTAACCCATAGCCACAGTATGTCAGGCAGACAGCACATTAACCCATAGCCACAGTATGTCAGGCAGGCAGCCCATTAACCCATAGCCACAGTATGTCAGGCAGACAGCCCATTAACCCATAGCCACAGTATGTCAGGCAGGCAGCACATTAACCCATAGCCACAGTATGTCAGGCAGGCAGCACATTAACCCATAGCCACAGTATGTCAGGCAGGCAGCACATTAACCCATAGCCACAGTATGTCAGGCAGGCAGCCCATTAACCCATAGCCACAGTATGTCAGGCAGGCAGCACATTAATCCATAGCCACAGTATGTCAGGCAGGCAGCCCATTAACCCATAGCCACAGTATGTCAGGCAGGCAGCACATTAACCCATAGCCACAGTATGTCATGCAGGCAGCACATTAACCCATAGCCACAGTATGTCAGGCAGGCAGCACATTAACCCATAGCCACAGTATGTCAGGCAGGCAGCACATTAACCCATAGCCACAGTATGTCAGGCAGACAGCACATTAACCCATAGTCACAGTATGTCAGGCAGGCAGCACATTAATCCATAGCCACAGTATGTCAGGCAGGCAGCACATTAACCCATGGCCACAGAATGTCAGGCAGGCAGGACATTAACCCATAGCCACGGTATGTCAGGCAGGCAGCCCATTAACCCATAGCCACAGTATGTCAGGCAGGCAGCCCATTAATCCATAGCCACAGTATGTCAGGCAGGCAGCACATTAATCCATAGCCACAGTATGTCAGGCAGGCAGCCCATTAACCCATAGCCACAGTATGTCAGGCAGGCAGCACATTAACCCATAGCCACAGTATGTCAGGCAGGCAGCACATTAACCCATAGCCACAGTATGTCAGGCAGGCAGCACATTAACCCATAGCCACAGTATGTCAGGCAGGCAGCACATTAACCCATAGCCACAGTATGTCAGGCAGGCAGCACATTAACCCATAGCCACAGTATGTCAGGCAGGCAGCACATTAACCTATAGCCACAGTATGTCAGGCAGACAGCACATTAACCCATAGTCACAGTATGTCAAGCAGGCAGCACATTAATCCATAGCCACAGTATGTCAGGCAGGCAGCACATTAACCCATAGCCACAGTATGTCAGGCAGGCAGGACATTAACCCATAGCCACGGTATGTCAGGCAGGCAGCCCATTAACCCATAGCCACAGTATGTCAGGCAGGCAGCCCATTAACCCATAGCCACAGTATGTCAGGCAGGCAGCACATTAACCCATAGCCACAGTATGTCAGGCAGGCAGCACATTAACCCATAGTCACAGTATGTCAGGCAGGCAGCCCATTTACCCATAGCCACAGTATGTCAGGCAGACAGCCCATTTACCCATAGCCACAGTATGTCAGGCAGACAGCCCATTAACCCATAGCCACAGTATGTCAGGCAGACAGCACATTAACAAATAGTCACAGTATGTCAGGCAGGCAGCCCATTAACCCATAGCCACAGTATGTCAGGCAGACAGCACATTAACCCATAGTCACAGTATGTCAGGCAGGCAGCCCATTAACCCATAGCCACAGTATGTCAGGCAGACAGCACATTAAACCATAGTCACAGTATGTCAGGCAGGCAGCACATTAATCCATAGCCACAGTATGTCAGGCAGGCAGCACATTAACCCATGGCCACAGAATGTCAGGCAGGCAGGACATTAACCCATAGCCACAGTATGTCAGGCAGACAGCCCATTAACCCATGGCCACAGAATGTCAGGCAGGCAGGACATTAACCCATAGCCACGGTATGTCAGGCAGGCAGCCCATTAACCCATAGCCACAGTATGTCAGGCAGGCAGCCCATTAATCCATAGCCACAGTATGTCAGGCAGGCAGCACATTAATCCATAGCCACAGTATGTCAGGCAGGCAGCCCATTAACCCATAGCCACAGTATGTCAGGCAGGCAGCACATTAACCCATAGCCACAGTATGTCAGGCAGGCAGCACATTAACCGATAGCCACAGTATGTCAGGCAGGCAGCACATTAACCCATAGCCACAGTATGTCAGGCAGGCAGCACATTAACCCATAGCCACAGTATGTCAGGCAGGCAGCACATTAACCCATAGCCACAGTATGTCAGGCAGGCAGCACATTAACCCATAGCCACAGTATGTCAGGCAGACAGCACATTAACCCATAGTCACAGTATGTCAAGCAGGCAGCACATTAATCCATAGCCACAGTATGTCAGGCAGGCAGCACATTAACCCATAGCCACAGTATGTCAGGCAGGCAGGACATTAACCCATAGCCACGGTATGTCAGGCAGGCAGCCCATTAACCCATAGCCACAGTATGTCAGGCAGGCAGCCCATTAACCCATAGCCACAGTATGTCAGGCAGGCAGCACATTAACCCATAGCCACAGTATGTCAGTCAGGCAGCACATTAACCCATAGTCACAGTATGTCAGGCAGGCAGCCCATTTACCCATAGCCACAGTATGTCAGGCAGACAGCCCATTAACCCATAGCCACAGTATGTCAGGCAGACAACACATTAACAAATAGTCACAGTATGTCAGGCAGGCAGCCCATTAACCCATAGCCACAGTATGTCAGGCAGACAGCACATTAATCCATAGTCACAGTATGTCAGGCAGGCAGCCCATTAACCCATAGCCACAGTATGTCAGGCAGACAGCACATTAACCCATAGTCACAGTATGTCAGGCAGGCAGCACATTAATCCATAGCCACAGTATGTCAGGCAGGCAGCACATTAACCCATGGCCACAGAATGTCAGGCAGGCAGGACATTAACCCATAGCCACGGTATGTCAGGCAGGCAGCCCATTAACCCATAGCCACAGTATGTCAGGCAGGCAGCCCATTAATCCATAGCCACAGTATGTCAGGCAGGCAGCACATTAATCCATAGCCACAGTATGTCAGGCAGGCAGCCCATTAACCCATAGCCACAGTATGTCAGGCAGGCAGCACATTAACCCATAGCCACAGTATGTCAGGCAGGCAGCACATTAACCGATAGCCACAGTATGTCAGGCAGGCAGCACATTAACCCATAGCCACAGTATGTCAGGCAGGCAGCACATTAACCCATAGCCACAGTATGTCAGGCAGGCAGCACATTAACAAATAGTCACAGTATGTCAGGCAGGCAGCCCATTAACCCATAGCCACAGTATGTCAGGCAGGCAGCACATTAACCCATAGCCACAGTATGTCAGGCAGACAGCCCATTAACCCATAGCCACAGTATGTCAGGCAGACAGCACATTAACCCATAGTCACAGTATGTCAGGCAGGCAGCCCATTAACCCATAGCCACAGTATGTCAGGCAGGCAGCCCATTAACCCATAGCCACAGTATGTCAGTCAGGCAGCCCATTAACCCATAGCCACAGTATGTCAGGCAGGCAGCACATTAACCCATAGCCACAGTATGTCAGGCAGGCAGCACATTAACCCATAGCCACAGTATGTCAGGCAGGCAGCACATTAACCCATAGGCACAGTATGTCAGGCAGGCAGCACATTAACCCATAGTCACAGTATGTCAGGCAGGCAGCACAGGGGTGTAGCAGGACAGGGATTTTCAGCTTGATTGGGTTTTCATCTTGGAGTAAAGAGATGCATTATTTATTTCCTAGCTACCTTGAATGTGTTGGTGTTTGGGAGGGGGGTGTGATGAAGGGGGCGTGGGGGATGGAAGGCTGTGTGTGTGTGTGGTTGGATGCTCTCCTGTTTGTGTGATGCCTGAAAAGCCCATCAAATGCTAAATACTTTTGAGTATTCTACCTTTCTACCTTTCTCTTGATGCAGAATAAAAACAAGCTTTAGGGTCAGAGAGCAACGCTCCCAAAAGTGAAATTCCACCAATTATTCACGGGAGATCTACAGCGGGCGCTCTGCTCCGGCTCCGTTCAGGGCAACATGTCCGTATCCTTCACTGGGCAGAGGAGACTGACAGCCCCATTATAAACGGCCCGCGTGACAGATAAATATTTCAACACGCAAATAAATAAAGGATGCCTGGCGTTTTCCCTCTGAATGGCTTTTCACAGCCGACTGCCCACGCCCGCTCGCCCCGGGATCTTCTGTCTACCTCTCACCTACACCCCCACCCCCAGTCTCAACACCCCCTGAAAGAGCCAAACCTCTTCTTCCACCCTCCCTGGGGGCCCCTGACTCCCTCCTCTACCTCCCCTCCTGGCCCTGCCTGCCAACATCACACAGGTAACGCTCTGCTCCCCATCTCAGGGTACAAAGAAGCAATTAATGTGTGTGTGGTGGGACAGTATGTAGGAGGAAGGCCTCTCCATTGTCGAGCCACAGCTCACACTCCCCAGACCTTTGTTACCCAGTACAGTAAGGTGTGGAATACATGTCCAATTTTAATGACTTTCTTTTGTAATGTAATGCTACCTATGAGGTGATTACAGAGCGAGCCTCTCTGGGGATGTGTAAAAATAATACATGTAATTTAATACTAGATGAATTGTATTAAGTGTCTATGGTATCTAATAGGCATGGCTAAACATCTCCCCGCTGTTCTTCTCTGCACTTTCTTATGGATTACCTCGCTGCTGTAGTTTATTAGGACGCTCTCCATCCCTGAGGAACTGAGGTGTGATAATTCAATTAGAAAGGCAATTATGGTATGTTGGTTGGTGTGGTTACCGTCTAGGAGAGGGCCAGATGGGAGTCTATCCAACTACCTTCTTCCAGCGATGTGAGAGAGAGAGAGAGAGAGAGAGAAGGAGGGAAAGCCAGAGAGAAAGTCACTCCAGTCTCTGAGAAGGTATGCATACTGGGAAAGATAGGAACTAAACATGAGATTGGACTTTCACACTTTCAGATCAGCCTCCAATGCCTTAGAAGGTTCAACACACAGTCTGCTAGGACGCTAAAGAATAGGAGGAACAGTGGTGTGTATAGTATAAGAAGACAATATATAAGAGATAAACAAGTGAAAATACGCTAAATCATGCACAAACACACACAATGACACCAAAAACACAAAATACACTCATATATACAGTGATGAGACAGCATGGCATAAATGGAGATCCTATCAGGCATCTGACAAACACTGGGCCATGTAAACAGGGGTTTGAGCAGTGGACAAGGGTTATTGTGGTCTTTCCGACACAGAGCAGTCCTGGTCTACAGAGACCACTACTCTTCATGCAGTGGGACTAATTGGCAGAACAGACAAACCCCATAAGAAACACAGGACTCAATCTAATCTCTCTCTCTCTCTGGGTCTCTCTTTCTCTCTGCTTCTCTCTGTCTCTCATGTCCTAACAAAAACCATGTTGAGCGGTGTTAGCATAGAGATAAAAAGAACACTCCAATATTAATGGTGCTGTGCTTTGTTCTGGGAGCTGCGTAGGGGAGAGACATGTCATCCTGAGACTACAGGAGGAGGATCCCAGGCAGCCCAACCCAGCCCCAGCCAGGTCTGCTGCTTCATTAAGAGAGAGATGGAGGGTGTCTCTGTAGAGAAATCCATAGAGGCTTTCCTTCTCCACTGAGAACCACTGGGTCGGCCCCTCTTTGCCTCCCCCTACCTTTCTCCCCCTCTATCTCTCTCCCTGCCTCCCTTTCTCTTAATTTCTCTCCCCATCCCCTTCACTCTTCCTGCCTTTCTACCCCAGGTCTCTCCCTGCCCTTTATTCTCTATTGTACTCCTCTCCTCCCCTGTAGTCAGGTCCCAGGTGGGCGTGCTGCTCCCCTGGGTGCTGTGTGTTGTTCTAGTTAATGTTCCTCCAGATGAGGAGCTCTGAGCTCAGAGAAAACAACCCCCAGCTCCCAGCCTGGCTCTGTAGTTCCCAACCTGGCTCTGTAGCTCCCAACCTGGCTCTGTAGTTCCCAACCTGGCTCTGTAGCTCCCAGCCTGGCTCTGTAGCTCCCAGCCTGGCTCTGTAGCTCCCAGCCTGGCTCTGTAGCTCCCAGCCTGGCTCTGTAGCTCCCAGCCTGGCTCTGTAGCTCCCAGCCTGGCTCTGTAGCTCCCAGCCTGGCTCTGTAGCTCCCAGCCTGGCTCTGTAGCTCCCAGCCTGGCTCTGTTGCTCCCAGCCTGGCTCTGTAGTTCCGTGGCTCCATGGTAAACAAGCAGGGCCTGAGCGCAACGGGCAACTCATAGCTTTACCCTGGGAGACTGTCTTTGTGAGGGAAAACACTTAATATTTAGACAAATGTTGGAATTATGCCGGGCTGCACCGGGCTCGCATTTACCACTGGGAGGGTCCAGCCCTCTCTTCTTCTTGTCTTGTTCTTGTTTTCTCTCTCATACCTCTCTTCTCCTTCTCGTTCTCTCCTCCCTCAGAGACAGAGATGATCAAACTATGAAGAGTAGACACACTCAGTCCAACCTGAAACACATGTCTTCAGAGAGCAGAGAGAGAAGGAGAGGGAACGAGGGAGAGATAAAGAAAGAGTACCCACTCTCCCAAACCTCTTCATTCCCATCTCTGAATACAAGCATGGAGCTGTTTTAGCGGAATAGGGAATAGTTTATTGAGAAATTCAGTAAGTACAAGACTGAAGAGGTCGAGGAAATGTTTGTATCTTGGTTCTGCTTGTATTGAACAAAAACATCTATGTAAAGATGTCAGCATCTGAAGAAATGGATAACATAATGGGTAGCTAAAGTAAAGTTTTGGGGTTGTCGTATTACTTGTACTACTTGTCTTCTGACTACATGTGCATTTGCTTCAATATGTGTAAGCACAATATTTAACAACAGTAACTTCAAAAAACAGCTAAATTCCTACTAGCCTGTCCTGCCAGATAAGCTATGAATGGAGAAGCCTGCAGATGTCTTGTACAATACAAAGTCATGTCCACTCATTCTGTCAGTAGAGATCTGTGGCTTAGTTAACCTTTCAGTCATTAACACCTGGTTATTAACAACAAACACAATTGACAGCTGCGTTGGTGACATCAACAGAATAATCTATTATTCCTTCTGAATATCATCCACTGAGCTCCAGGGTGATGTCACCATAGCTCCCACACACAACACAAACACCCCTCAGTCACACACACACCCCTCTCTCTGCATCAAAAGGCATGCATGTGCGGCTCAAACAAACAAATGTGCCGATGAGGTGCTACAAGCCCTAAACCCCTTTATTAACTGTGGTGCTGTAGATCCAGCAGAAGTGTCTCCCCAAACACTCCCTGCCTGTATGTAAACCCTTAAATCCTTGTCCCAGGCCCTCACAGCTCCTTCTAGACCCTCTCAGGCCCACTCAAAGGCCAGCGCAATCTGTTAGCCGCCCTGTTCCCGTCTGGACCCGGCTGACATGGAGTCTCGTCTGCCATTGTCCCATAGACTCCCTCTCCTCTCGAAGGGCCTGGCCCGCGACGCCCAGCCCAGCCAGCCCCAGCCTTAGCTTCAGGCATTGATTAAATATGCACCTTCCAGTCGCCATGAAACCACATCACCCAGCTAATCTCATCAGAGGCCAGGGACCAGGGACCTCCACATATGTAAATCTACATCTGTTCCCCTTCAAAGGGAGAGAGGGGAGATTCTCCTGGATTAGCCCAACACACAAGTGCCTCCTTCTATCCCCGCCTCCCCCATCCTCCCCCATCCCGCCTGGACCCCGCCACCAATCAAGGAGAGAGAATCATACACACACGCAAACACACACCACCTTGACAATTCCCTGACTTTCTCATCCAACCCCCCCCCTACACCCTAAATCCTACACACACAGACACCCTCCTTTCTCAATTAGCTCAATAGTAAGAGATGGCGAAGAAATGGCTCTTTGTGTCAATGCTTAGTGTTTTCCTTTGTGGCATGTGATGGAGGCTAGGGCCCTACAAGCCTGCTGCTTGCCTTAGGGCTATTGCTGGGACTGGGTGACTGAGTCTGGGGGGAGAGGTGGAGGGGGTAGGCTCCTCATGGCCCAGGGAACTGGCACCACATGGAGAGGAGACATCCATACTGCCTTAAGATATCATTATACACCTCTCCAACATGGGATTAGTGTGTTCTGTTATTGGGGTTCTGCCATGAGAGGGTCTGGAAAGAGAGACAGCTTCATCAAGCAGCACCAGAGACTGGGAGAGATGGGTTATACCTCTGTTTCAATGCCAACATCCTCTTCCCGGGGGCAGCATCCCCTCCAGTACCATGTACAGTCTCCGGTACTGGGGGTCTACTCAATGTGTTTCTTATGCGCTAAGAGTCTGTACTTCTTTCTTCATTATTTCCATCCATAAATCCTTCACTCAGGTGAAGAGGAGTGGGAATGAATGAGCCAATTGGAAGCTGAGGATGATTAGATGGCCATTATGTTACGAGGGCCAGATTGATAGGGGTCTGGGTGTGGTAGTCATGTACAGTATGATCTGAGAGGTGAGGTGAGCTCTGTGGGCTCTCTGACAGTAAGACAAGAGGAGAAATAACTCTTACCTCTCTCTAGTTCATCAATCCATCTTTTGTTATCTGTCCTCAAACTACCACACCAAGACCCTTATCAATCCATCTTTTGTTATCTATCCTCAAACTACCACACCAAGACCCACACCAAGACCCTCAATCCTTCACTTCTGTTTGGATAACGCACCTAAAACATTTCTTCCATGAAGCAAGCCTAGGGTGACAGCAGTACTGACGTAGACTCTAGGAGAGATGACTGGCATAAATCTACTGTGTGCTCTGAATGGGTCATAGTCATGGAGAAACAATGCAGTCCTGTGTTACCCTGAACATCCACTCTACCAGCTACATCAAACACTGTCTATGTGATAGAGACACACCTGCACACTGTGTCAAAATGGAAAACGGGACAAATGGAATGGTGTTGCTACTCACTATGTGGTGGCAGAGGTAACTCCTGGGAGGATCTATCCCACAACAAAGGAACAATGTGAACATGATAAAGTGCTCTGATGATCTGCATCTTTGGTGTAATCTGACACAGATGATGTAGTCATTTAAATTCGTAGGGATTTTCAACATCAAAATGTTAGCAGGGAAAATACAAGCTCAAACGTGTTCATCCAAGAGAATTACACTATGCAATGACAACATAACACAAACCCATCTGACATTACACGGTGGCTACACACAGAGAGTGATGTAAACGTGGTAGATGAGGCGATTTGCATGTTTAATTAAGATATTATCCAGCACAACAAGAGAGCTAGAGCCTAAAGCTGCAGAGTCAACAGCCCCTGTAATAACACACAGATCCCTCTGGTCAGGGAGGGAGGGAGGGAGTCAATAATACACTGAAAGAGGGAGGGAGGGAGTCAATAATACACTGAAAGAGGGAGGGAGGGAGTCAATAATACACTGAAAGAGAGAGCGCAAATCTTTTCATTAACACCCTGTGAAAGGCCCATTCACACACCAGCCCAGTAATTAAGACAGGGCTCACTCACCACAGTGGATGCTATCAGGGACATAGAGAGAGAGACTTTTGTTTATTTTCTATTTCACTTGCTTTCACAATGTAAACATATGTTTCCCATGCCAATAAAGCTCTTTGAATTGAATTGAGAGAGAGAGAGAAAGAGAGAGAGAGAGAGAGAGAGAGAGAGAGAGAGAGAGAGAGAGAGAGAGAGAGAGAGAGAGAGAGAGAGAGAGAGAGAGAGAGAGTGAGAGAGAGAGAGAGAGAGAGATGCAGGCAGGGAGGGGGAGAGAGAGCGAGACTGCACTTCCTAACCTCCTGCCCAATGTATGACCATATTAGAGACACATATTTCCCTCAGATTACACAGATCCACAAAGAATTCGAAAACAAACCCAATTTTGATAAACTCCCATATATACTGGGTGAAATTCCATAGTGTGCCATCACAGCAGCAATATTTGTGACCTGTTGCCACAAGAAAAGGGCAACCAGTGAAGAACAAACACCATTGTAAATACAACACATATTTATGCTTATTTATTTTCCCTTGTGTACTATAACCATTTGTACATCGGTACAACACTGTATATATACATAATATGACATTTGTAATGTCTTTATTGTTTTGAAACTTCTGTATGTGTAATGTTTACTGTTAATGTGTATTGTTTATTTCACTTTTGTATATTATCTACCTCACTTGCTTTGGCAATGTTAACACATATTTCCCATGCCAATAAAGCCCCTTGAATTGAATTGAATTGAGAGAGAGGTAAAGAGGGAATGAGAGATGGGAAGAGATGGGCACTCGAGGAGAGGAGGGAAAAGGGGTGAAGAGAAATGAATGAGATAGAGAGAGAGAGGAGGGAGAATATCTGTCTCCCTCTTTCTTTTTAATCAGTTTGATTTAAAGTCACTCTGTGGAGTGGTTACCAGTCAGTCAGTCAGTCCATCAGCAGCAGAGCAGTACAGGCCTCATTACCTCTCCCCTGGCTGGCATCATTGTTCAGGCCCTGTTTGAAATCCACCAAAGCAATGGAGAGTTGCTTTAATCCGGTCCATCAAAGGTAACACAGACGCTGTGGTGGTGACGCTACGCCTCTGGATTAGGCCACGGCAGAGGCGGAGGAGGGAGGAGAGAGAGGGAGAGGGGGGAGAGAGAGGGGACCCAGTCTGGATTTTATTTAACCACCTCGAATTCACACTGTGACATGTCTCACATCTCAGGCACGCTTGAGATGACACTTCCCGTCTCTATTTGAATAATCTGAAGGGTTTTAGGTTACATAATTATGCCAAGACAATTTGGGCACGTATGTCAGAGTGCGATAGGCAGGCAGGGAAGAAGCCACAAGCCAGTCTCCCTGCCTTCACTAAGCTTATATAGGGACAGGGATAAGCACCAGGCAGTGTCCTGGCCTAGTCTACTCCACCAAGTTGCTAGGGCTATCAAATTTGCAATTCATAACAATCTTTTTTGAAAATAATATTTTCTCTCTCATGAATACAGATTTGGGGTTGTACTGTATTGCACAGGTGACAGTAGTAGTACAGATAACTCATTTTGTGGTGGACGATGTGGTTGACTGGGGACAAAAGATGATAGGATGGGGTTTATGGGGAGATAATTTTTCTCTCTCTCTCTCTCTCTCTCTCTCTCTCTCTCTCTCTCTCTCTCTCTCTCTCTCTCTCTCTCTCTCTCTCTCTCTCTCTCTCTCTCTCTCTCTCTCTCTCTCTCTCTCTCTCTCTCTCTCTCTCTCTCTCTCTCTCTCTCTCTCTCTCTCTCTCTCTCACTCTCTCTCTCAATTCAATTCAATTCAATTCAAGGGGCTTTATTGGCATGGGAAACATGTGTTAACATTGCCAAAGCAAGTGAGGTAGATATTATACAAAAGTGAAATAAACAATACAAATTAACAGTAAACATTACACATACAGAAGTTTCAAAACAATAAAGACATTACAAATGTTATATTATATATATACAGTGTTGTAACAATGTACAAATGGTTAAAGCACACAAGTTAAAATAAATAAGCATAAATATGGGTTGTATTTACAATGGTGTTTGTTCTTCACTGGTTGCCCTTTTCTTGTGGCAACAGGTCACAAATCTTGCTGCTGTGATGGCACACTGTGGAATTTCTCCCAGTAGATATGGGAGTTTATCAAAATTGGATTTGTCTCTCTCTCACTATCTGTCTCTCGCTATCTCTCTCACTCTCTCTCTCTCATTCTCTCGCTCCCCCCTCTACCTCTCTCTCTCTCTCTCTCTCTCTCTCTCTCTCTCTCTCTCTCTCTCTCTCTCTCTCTCTCTCTCTCTCTCTCTCTCTCTCTCTCTCTCTCTCTCTCTCTCTCTCTCTCTCTCTCTCTCTCTCTCTCTCTCTCTCTCTCTCTCTCTCTCTCTCTCTCTCTCTCTCTCTCTCACTATCTGTCTCTCGCTATCTCTCTCTCACTATCTGTCTCTCGCTATCTCTCTCTCCCCCTCTCTCTCTCTCTCACTCGCTCTCGCTCTCTCTCTCTCTCTTTTGCAGTGCATGCTGAGAGTTTTTTGGAGTTTGAGTGTTTGGTGTGGAGGGCTCTGTCCTAACTAACTATCTTGATTCTGTCCTTGGTCTTTTCTTTCAATAATATATTCTATGGTGGAGGGTTAATGCACTATTTGTTTTAGCGGTATCCACAGGTTTTTTCAAAGTTAGGGTGGAAGAGGACAGAGTTTGTTTCCTGGGGTTTGGAAGGTGTGGTGTGCGCGATGGCTTCTCAGCCTAGCTCGGAGGAGACGCTGTCGATACGACATGGATTCAGGTGTGTTCCTGAGAATGGAGTTAAGGTGGAGGAGGTTCTGCTTGCAGTCGGTGAACAGCTAGGAGCTGAATTTATACATTCCGCTTCCAGAACGAACAAAGCTGTGGTTGTGTTCATGAAAAAAGCAAATTTGGTTGGTAGGCTAATTGCTAGTGGAATATTTGTAAGGGGTGTGTTGGTGACAATTTCGCCTCTTTCTACCCCTTCGACAAGGGTGGTAGTTGCAAATTTGCCTCCGTTTATTACGGATTATCAAATCAGGAATGAGTCATTTTGGTAAGTTTGGTAGCGGTTTCCGTGTACTGTCGGCAGGTTTTCAGGCAGATGTCGTTAAGCACGTTGTTTCGTTCCGGAGGCAAGTGTTTATGTTTCTGAACAATAATGAGCAACAGCTAAATGTGCATTTTAAAGTGAGGCATGGGGAGGGGCTCTATGCAGGGTTTGCCAGCACAGATAGTCTACGGTGTTTTGAGTGTGGGGATTTGGGGCAAAAGAGCTTTGCGTGCCCACATAAAGGCCGTAGACAAGGTGAGGGCACAAGCGCCAGTGGGGGAAATCGAAGTCAACGTGCAGGGGGTAATGAGAAGCAGACAGCAGAAGCTGGGCCTAGTCATGCCAGGGATGGTGGTGTAGATGATGCTGGGCCTAGTCATGCTATGGATGGGGGTGTAGTTGAGGCTGGGTCTAGTCATGCTATTGATGGTGGTGTAGCTGAGGGTGGGCCTAGTCATGCTATGGATGGTGGTGTAGATGAGGCTGGGTCTAGTCATGCTATGGATGGTGGTGTAGTTGAGGCTGGGTCTAGTCATGCTATGGATGGTGGTGTAGATGAGGCTGGGTCTAGTCATGCTATGGATGGTGGTGTAGATGAGGCCTGGTCTAGTCATGCTATGGATGGTGGTGTAGTTGAGGCTGGGTCTAGTCATGCTATGGATGGGGGTGTAGTTGAGGCTGGGTCTAGTCATGCTATTGATGGTGGTGTAGCTGAGGGTGGGTCTAGTCATGCTATGGATGGTGGTGTACATGAGGCTGGGTCTAGTCATGCTATGGATGGGGGTGTAGATGAGGCTGGGTCTAGTTATGCTATGGATGGTGGTGTAGATGAGGCTGGGCCTAGTCAGGCTAGAGATGGTAGGGTAAATGAGGCTGGGTCTAGTGATGCTATGGATGGTGGTATAGTTGAGGCTGGGTCTAGTCAGGCTAGAGATGGTAGGGTAAATGAGGCTGGGTCTAGTGATGCTATGGATGGTGGTGTAGTTGAGGCTGGGTCTAGTCATGCTATGGATGGTGGTGTAGATGAGGCTGGATCTAGTCATGCTATGGATGGTGGTGTAGATGAGTCTGGGCCTAGTCAAGCTATGGATGTTGGTGTAGTGGAGGCTGGGTCTAGTCATGCTATGGATGGTGGTGTAGATGAGTCTGGGCCTAGTCAAGCTATGGATGTTGGTGTAGTGGAGGTTGGGTCTAGTCATGCTATGGATGGTGGGGTAGCTGAGGCTGGATTTAGTCATGCTATGGATGGTGGTGTAGCGGAGGCTGGGTCTAGTCATGCTATGGATGGTGGTGTAGCGGAGGCTGGATCTAGTCATGCTATGGATGGTGGTGTAGCGGAGGCTGGGTCTAGTCAGGCTATGGATGGTGGTGTAGATGAGGCTGGGTCTAGTCAGGCTAGAGATGGTAGGGTAAATGAGGCTGGGTCTAGTCAGGCTATGGATGGTGGTGTAACTGAGGCTGGGTCTAGTCATGCTATGGATGGTGGGGTAGCTGAGGCTGGGTCTAGTCATGCTATGGATGGTGGGGTAGCTGAGGCTGGGTCTAGTCATGCTATGTATGGTGGTGTAGTTGAGGCTGGATCTAGTCATGCTATGGATGGTGGGGTAGCTGAGGCTGGATCTAGTCATGCTATGGATGGTGGTGTAGCGGAGGCTGGGTCTAGTCATGCTATGGATGGTGGGGTAGCGGAGGCTGGGTCTAGTCAGGCTAGAGATGGTAGGGTAGCTGAGGCTGGGTCTAGTCATGCTATGGATGGTGGTGTAGATGAGGCTGGATCTAGTCATGCTATGGATGGTGGTGTAGATGAGTCTGGGCCTAGTCAAGCTATGGATGGTGGTGTAGCGGAGGCTGGGTCTAGTCATGCTATGGATGGTGGTGTAGATGAGTCTGGGCCTAGTCAAGCTATGGATGTTGGTGTAGCGGAGGCTGGGTCTAGTCATGCTATGGATGGTCGTGTACATGAGGCTGGGCCTAGTCATGCTATGGATGGTGGTGTAGCGGAGGCTGGGTCTAGTCAGGTTATGCTAGTGGATGAGGAGGGTATAGTGGGGAAGTGTAAGAGACTAGGGGGGAGGGTGTCAAGCAGAAAAGGAAAAAGGGGGAGAAGAAAGGAGGTGGGAGGGGAGAGGCTCGAGTGGTCAAAGGCACCATGGAACCCTTGCATGGTGCTGGGGGGAGGCCCTGACCAGAGAGGAAGGTCAGGATGGGAGATGGAGATGAGGAGGAAAGTGAGTCTGAGGAAGAGGATGATGAGGAGTTTTTTTTTCAGACTCCTCTTCAATGGGTCCAGAGCTGACAGCCAGTCAAGCAGAGGGGTCAAAGTACACGTAGAGGGAACTGACAAGGTTCCTGAAGGAGACCAAGGGGAAAAAAGTTAATCTGAGACTTTTTTTCTGATCTGAGAAAGTTTGTAAGATCAGTACAACATGCTATGAAAAATGAGGGGCATGGTGTCCTCTCACCCAGGAAACGGTTTAGGTTGAGGAAGTGGGTCACAACAGTGCGTAAGGGTCTACCTTCAGACACTGTTTAGATGTATAGTTTCTTTCTGGCACTGGGGCTTTTTGAGCTTTGCTATTGGTCTCTTTCTTTGCTGGCTTTTCTCCCACTTCTTATGGAGAATCTTCAGGTAGGCTCGCTCAATATAAATGGTGCCAGAGATGCGGGAAATATGTAAAACAAAGAAAAATTACAGGTGTTGTTTCTGCAGGAGACACATAATGATGTTGTGAATGAAGTCGATTGGGGGCTCTGGTGGGAAGGGGCAAGTGTGTTGAGCCATGGGACAAATTTTTGTGCAGTGGTGGCAGTCCTTTATGTACAAAAGGTTTTCAGACCTTTTGGGAAAGGTGGGGGCAGCAAAGAGAGGAGTATGAGTCTCTGAGTCAATGGTGGGATGTGGGGAAAGTCCAAATTCGGCTTTTCTGTTAACAGTATACAGCTCTCTCATACTCAGAGGCTAGGAGAGTATTGGGGGAACTAGAGCATAGTATTAGTGAGATGGAAGTAGAGATGGTGGGGCAAGGCAATGTAGGCCTCCAGGCTAATTTAGCTGAATTACGTAGGGACCTGGGTAGTTGTTTCCAGTTTAAAGCAAAGGGGGCACTTGTAAGAGCTAGGTTCTCCATGCTCAAGGAGATGGATGCTCCCAGCTCCTTCTTCTTTGGTTTTGGAAAGACAGAGCGGTGAAGCCAAGGGTATGCATTGTCTACGGCTGTCTGATGGGCGGGTGGCCTCTGTGGTGGGAGAGATGTGGGAGCGAGCTGTGGAGTTTTATACTGAGTTGTATAGGGCAGACATGTATCTCCCGGGTGGCGCAGTGGTCTAGGGCACTGCATCGCAGTGCTAGCTGCGCCACCAGAGTCTCTGGGTTCACGCCCAGGCTGGGCTGGGTTCGCACCCAGGCTCTGTCGCAGCCGGCCGCAACCGGGAGATCCGTGGGGCGACGTACAATTGGCATAGCGTCGTCCGGGTTAGGGAGGGTTTGGCCGGTAGGGAGGGTTTGGCCGGTAGGGATATCCTTGTCTCAGTATGTAAAAAATGTAATAAAATGTATGCACTCTACTGTAAGTCGCTCTGGATAAGAGCGTCTGCTCTTGGCCGGTAGGGATATCCTTGTCTCAGTATGTAAAAATGTAATAAAATGTATGCACTCTACTGTAAGTCGCTCTGGATAAGAGCGTCTGCTAAATGACTAAAATGTCAAATGTAATGTGTGATCCTATGTGTGCTCAGGTCTTGTTCGCAGGACTCTCTAAGCTCTCTCTGGCACAGAGGGATGAAATGGACATTCCTCTGGATTAAAGCTGCAGCCCTGTACCTGCCACTGCATGAGGGTGGGCAAGGTCTGGTGGACATTTCTTTCAGGATCATGGCTTTCCCGCTTCAAGCAGCCCAGAGACGGTTGTACAGTGACGGTTTTAGCTGGGTCGACACAGCCTATACATTGATGAGGAGAGTCAGCTGTTTGGGCTTAGATAAGCACATTTTCCTCTTAAAGTTAGAGGGGGTGGTTTGTCTGGACTCATTCCCAGTCTGTTATGCAGGCTTGGAGAGTTTTTGTCAAGCCCCGTGCTGTGGGTTCAGCCAGCCTATGTTCATGCCTGTTAGGTGTGGGGTGTACTAAGCTGGGTCATCTGATGCAGAGCAGGAGCAGATCATTGGAGGATCTGGGAGAAAGAGCAGGGATCCGATCATCTCGCCTACTGAGGAAGGTCGTAGATGAGGTCTGTAATTCCTTGCCAGTACTCATCGACAATATGTGGCTGACACTTCCAATTCTGATCGGTGGAAGGAGGGTCTGGATTATGTATTCCCTGCACTGATTGTTAGTGCTGCGGCGGGGTCATTCGAGGAGGACGTGGGGATGCTGCTTTCCTTCGATACCCCGGAGCTGGGGGAGTTCAAGGCGGTGGGAAAGAAGGACATGTACAACATCTGTGTAAAAGTGTCCTTTGCCTCTTCCCTGGAAGGGGTAAAATCGACGAGGTGGGCGGGTGTGTTGGTTCCAGGTGCATCCCCAAAAGGCTGTTGGAGGTCTTTATACCAACTGCCCATTGAAAAGAGGACAGCTGACCTAAAATGGAGGATAATACATGGAGCCATAGCCACCAATATGCATGTGGTACACCTGGATCCGACAGTTGAGGAAGGGTGTCCATTTTGTGCTGAGTCTGAAACTCTGGCACATTTGTTTTTACGATGTCCCAGGTTGGTCGGGATGATTGACCTGATCACTAATTGGTTCTCAGCTCTGGGAGAGGTTTTCTCTACCCAACTGTTTATATTTGGACTAAAGTACAGGTTTAGTCAAAGGGGTGTAGTTACTTTGCTTAATTTTGTGTCAGGGGCAGCAAAATGAGCAATATGGAAGACCTGAAAGAACAGTATTCGGGGACAGGGGTCTGTTGATGTGGTGGGAATGCTGGAGGGAATGTTTGCAGCGAGACTGAGGGTTGAGTTTGCCTATTACAAACTGGTTAACAATATTGAACTGTTTATGAGTATATGGGGTATTCAGGGGCTGTTATGTTTAGTTACTGTGGAGGAGAATTTGGTCTTGTGTTTTTAATTGATGTGTAACTATGGTTTTGTATGATTGTTTATAGTGTTGTGGGCTCTCAGACCTAATAAAGATTATTTAAAACTCAAACACTCTCTCTCTCTCTCTCTCTCTGTTTGCAGAATGTCTCTGGGCTCTAGCGATTGAATCAGGAAGCTTCTATCCAAGCTATCACATCCATAGTGATGATGGAGCCAGCAGTGACTGTGGAAAGTTATGTCATGTCTGGATGACCACACACCAACTCAGGATGAGGCTGCTACAGTATCTCCTATAAAAGGTGTATGCTGATCCGTGACAGCTCTGATAAAAGGCATGCTAAGACATACACTTTTATCACTCTCCTATCTTTAAAAAACATGTTTTCTGGAGAAACACCTCTTGTCTGAAAGGGCACTTTTCTGTTCAATTTCGGCATGACCTTTGAGCTAGGGTTCACATAAACAACACCATCACTCTGGTCATGGATATTCATGACAAGACTCACAACGTAACACTCTTAGCAATGGTAAAACCATCCCATCAATAGCAAATAGAGACAATTATCTGTTTTATTCATATTCAAAACATCCAAGAACACTAAAAGGATATCTTGTTGCTACCCAAGTCTATCAATCTGGGATCATAGTGTTGACACATTGTTGAGATACTGAATGTGTGTTGTATGTTGATTCCTGGTGTGTTTATGACTTGTAGAACATTAAAACATGAGCTCTGTGATGTCGTCCTCAGCTGGGTCCTGTCGTCCCAGAAGCCTTTGCCATGGTCAAGCCCCAGTGACACCGTGGCTCCCATGGGCCTTTGGAGTGGAGGGAGAAGGGGGTGAGATGCAATGAGAGGAGGTGAGGAAGCATAAGGGAGAGAAAGGTGACAGGGCGATGAGAGGGAGGGTGGGGGGTGGGGGTATTTGAAGGGGGTGAGAGGTGTGGGTATGGGGGCCCTGGGGGGGCCTGGTTCCTACGAGGGGAGTCAAGTTAAGCCAGTTAAGGGCATTAGACCTCCAGGCTGATGAAAGGGGGCCCTCCCAGATCAAATTGAGGTAAATCTGCCTCGTAATCCGCCCCACAAAAGGAGTTTAGACTTGGCCATTGTGTTGGCCAGGGTAAACAGGGGGTCTGTGCTATAAGCCATCACTGAGGACAAAGCCAGGGAGCTGGGAGCTGAGGCAGTTATCTTACCCCAGTGGGTAATGTTAGCACACGGATCACAGGGTTAGACACACTGAAACGGATCAGGCAACAGAACAGGCCTCCATATCACAGCACTACCACAACTCTCTCCTATAAGGCTTTAATCCTCAACTCGTCAGGTCTCAACACTCAAGCGTGCTGTCCGTGACTGCTCATATTCAGGTGTCAGTAAAGCAAGTGTCAAGATAAGATTGTAGTCACCTGCAAGATCTAGAAACTCTAGACAGTCTACTGAAGGGGTGCTTTCATGCCCTCTCCTCTCCAATGCTTTTACACCCTGGTACTTTACTGTCACAGCGTAAAATGATTGTTATTGCATTGTGTTACTAGGACAACTGACAGATCAAGCCTCAATCATCCGTTCACCATGAAGCCAAAGAGTAATTTCCCATATGGCCATTTCAGTTTCAGCAGCTTGTGCTTTGAACACAGAGAGAGGATGACAGGGGAGAGAGAGCAGCTTTCAGTGGCCGCTAGCTTGCTGTTTCATCCCCACTAATGACTCTAATGGAGGCAGCATCAAACCCGTCACACCTCAGCTCAACCTAACACAATAAATATGTGTTACATTAGG
Organism: Salvelinus alpinus; assembly: GCF_045679555.1. Taxonomy (NCBI): domain Eukaryota; kingdom Metazoa; phylum Chordata; class Actinopteri; order Salmoniformes; family Salmonidae; genus Salvelinus; species Salvelinus alpinus. The sequence goes on from NC_092118.1 coordinate 28,059,216, forward strand.
TTCCATCAAGGCCTCACAGTCCCAGCCCCCGAGGGCAGAAAAACAAACCTACAGCCCATGGGCCTCATTTAACACTTACCTGACAATTATATAAGAACACGTTCATTTTCTGACCTGGCTCAAATTATCAGAGAAGAAAAACTAAAAACTAAAAACGTTTCTACACCCTTCATTTGCTCCAAATGGGTTGTTTTTCTCTCCCCGGAGTAAAGAAAAGAAAGTTTGGCAAATGATAGTCTCAATGTGTGTGAAAGGCACTAAAGTAGGTGTCAGGTACCATTACTGTCATGGTCCACACACACACACCGACCGACTGTGAAGATAAGCCTGTCAGGCAGGAGCGGAAGAGAAGAAGAGAGCGAGAGGGAGGGAGGCAAAAAAAGAGAGAGAGAAAGAACAGCCCAGTCTTCAGTCTCTAGTAATTATCAGTCAAGGAAACCATAACATTGTTCACACAACACAGGAATGCAAAAACAAAGGTTCCATTCAGTGGTGTTAACACCAAGGTGTTTCCATAAAGCTGGCCGTTTTGTCATCTGAGACACGCTGAATTAAATGAAAGATAATCACCGCGGGCAACCAGGTGCTTTTTCTGTCTCTCAGGAGCCCTGCACGGCACATTTAGGATGGTTGGTGTGTATGTGTGTGTGTGTGTGTGTGTGTGTGTGTGTGTGTGTGTGTGTGTGTGTGTGTGTGTGTGTGTGTGTGTGTGTGTGTGTGTGTGTGTGTGTGTGTGTGTGTGTGTGTGTGTGTGTGTGTGTGTGTGTGTGTGTGTGTGTGTGTGTGTGTGTGTGTGTGTGTGTGTGTGTGTGTGTGTGTGTCTGTGTGTGTGTGTGTGTCTGTGTGTGTGTGTGTGTACATGTAATAAAGTTTGCTCTTGTGTCAGTCAGTTGGACACACAGTGTTATCAGGCCCAGTCCTGACATAGTCTCTAACCATGTCAGCTCAGTGTGTGTGCTTCCAGACTTAGTACTGGGTTATTGGTTGTTAGCTGTGGGCTCCTGAAGATAAACTGTAAGCTGTGTATGTGTTGTGTGTGTGTGCGTGTATCCTGTAAGATGGGTTGGGGGTGTGCTGTGATGAATAAGCAGGCTGAAGCGAGCCACGAGGAGCTGCTGTCAGTCTCCTCCTCTCCCTCTCCTCTCCTCTCCTCTCCTCTACTCTTCCCACCTCTCCTCCCCTCTCTACAACAGCACAGTAACAGCCTGGGGTTATGATGGCGTGCCAGCACATCAGGAGCAGAGCATTTGACTGCTTCACCTCCTAACAGTGTCTCCTCTGGGCAGCTATCTCTAGGAAGACCTCCTCCTCCTCTTCCTCTTCCTCCTCTTCCCCCTTCCTTTACTCCTCCTCTTCCTCCTCCCTCTCCTCCCCTACCCCCTCCTCCTCTCCCACCTCCTCCTCCTTCTCTACCACCTCCTCCCTCTACTCTTCCTCCTCCTCTCCCACCTTCTCCTCTTCCTCCTTCTCTCCTTCTCCCCCTCCTCCTCCTCCTCCACCTCCTCTCCCACTTCCTCCACTCCCTCTTCCTCCTCCCTCTCCTCATCCTGTGCCTCCTCCCTCCTCTTCCTCCTCTCCCACCTCCTCCACCTCTTCCTCCTCCTCCCCCCTCTCCTCCTCCTCTCCCACCTCCTTCACCTTCTATTCTGCCTCCTCCCTCTCCTCTTCTTCCTCCATCTCCTCCCTCTCCTCCTCCTCCTCTCCCAGCTCCTCCACTCCCTTTTCCTCCTCTTTCTCTTCCCTCTCCACCTCCTTCTCCTCCTCTCTAACCTCCTCCACTCCCTATTCTTTTTCCCTTTTCTCCTCCCTCTCCTCATCCTCCTCCCTCTCCTTCTTCTCCTCTTTTTGCAGGGCTGTGTTCTACATTTGACTCTACCCGAGTGGCGCAGTGGTCTAAGGCACTGCATCTATACTGACAGTGACAGTCTGGAAAATGGCTCCTGAATGGCACAGCAGTCTAAGACACTGCATCTCAATGCAAGAGGCCTCACTGCAGTCCCTGGTTCAAAGCCAGGCTGCATCATATCTGGCTGTGATTGGGAGTCCCATAGGGTGGCGCACAATTGGCCCAGTGTTGGCCGGGGTAGGCCGTCATTGTAAATAAGAATTTGTTCTTAACTGACTTGACAGGTTAAATAAATAAAAAATTTAATTTAAAAAATACTCTATGCACACAGACACATCTGTAAGAAAAGAGAGAGCTAGGCCTATCTGCTGCATTTACACAACCTACCTGTGAGCAGAGCCGTGTTTGTGTGTGTTGATTTCGGATTGGACATCCCATGATAATGGCAAAAAAGAGCACTACAAACCTAATCCTGTTCCCAGACATGTCAAACTTGGCCTTTGTTAGCCAATACAGAAAGACCGGGAGAAACTCCCGGTGCATAGGCGTTGGCTTAATCTACCAACCAATCATCTCCCAAATAACGCCTTGCAGTTGTGTGATTCACAAAATTTGAATGATGACAAATACTTTACCCAGTTGGTCACTCCCATAGAATTACATGGTTCCTTCCACTAAGGAAAACTTTGAATCGTTGATATCCCAGTTTTATATGTACTGTGTGCAATAGCCTGGGGACGAAGTTACTAACAAACCCCTCAATGGAATGACCATATGTTAACCTCTTCTAAAGTTATTAACCCTTTCAGTCAAGATGATGTTTCCCACCCTGCAGGTAACATACTATACATTCCCTTCATTTAATCCTATTCTGTATTTTAATACCTGTAATATCTTCATATGATTTTCTCCTCTCCCTGTAATGTGCTATATTAAACATTTTACAGGACACATCTGTGTGGAGAGAGAGGACAGTGTATGCTTGGTGAAATGACATTTCCATACATAAAAACCCTACAGGAGTCACAGTCCTCAGGGTGTAATACATGTTTCAGCACAACACCATCAGGACTAAACTAAAATGGCACCTGTCTTTATTTAACCTGAATGAGTCACGCAGCGTAAAGGTAGAATTAAGCTCTTCCACAGACTGCCCTGCCTAGTGGTAACTAGGGCCTACAGTCCGCCTCGCCACTCTGTAACCAGGAAGTATGTAACCAGGAAGTGAGACACACATTATAGCAGGGTGACTAATCATTCTTAACACTGTCTCCTCCTCCGGTTAATGTGGTGGTGCAGCAGCTACTTCCTCCACTGTTTGGATAGCGCTCCTGTCTAGTGGTGGAGCTGTAAAAGTACAGTACAGGCTAGGACACACACAGACATTTTGTTTCCATAACAGTGAAAGGCAGGAAGCCGGTGTAGGCTGCTAGGTAACATCTTCCTCTGTGGCTTGTTGCTCTGAGCATTGCTGAACCCACCCATTTATTTTGGTTTGCCCTAAACTATATTTATCTCCCTCCTGACAAGTGGAACTCCAAAAAGAACATGCTTAAAGAGAAAACGCAAATGTCTCTCTCTGCCTGATCCTAAGAAGTATACATACCACCCCATAATTTTGATTGATTTAGTTCTGATCGCCTTTAATTGGCAACATGAAAGGAAAATAGCCTGGGTTCATGCAGACGGGGCTCACAAAGACTGCACACACACTTGCTTACACACACACATAAATAACAATCTGACATTCTGAACTAAAACATAAAAAACTAAAAGGAACGATCTGAAAGTCATTCCATGTGAGTAAATGATGTGTGACCTATCCATGTTGTTCACACAGGTTAAAGCATTTACATCAATCTGGACACCACATGTAACAAAGACAGACGCTCTCCTGTCATTGGCCCGGAGCCCATCTACACCCTGTTCTCTCATTGGATTAGCGAGTGTTAACAACCTGCTTTCCTATTGGTTCTCAGCATGGCAAGAGCCAGTTCTCCTATTGGCCCACAATGTTCCAGCATGATCTGAGAAGCCAGAGGAATGATGTTTGGTGTTGTGACAAGTAAAGACAAAGTTCCTGTGACCTATTCAGTGTTGATTTGTCCATGCAATGCTTGTAATGGTTAAGGGCAAGAATAGAAAGAATTCTGCTACTCAGGCTGCTTCTCATACACCTTCACACGCAAACACCTTCACACGCAAACACCTTCACACGCAAACACCTTCACACGCAAACACCGTCACACGCAAACACCTTCACACGCAAACACCTTCACACGCAAACACCTTCACACGCAAACACCTTCACACGCAAACACCTTCACACGCAAACACCTTCACACGCAAACACCTTCACACGCAAACACCTTCACACGCAAACACCTTCACACGCAAACACCTTCACACGCAAACACCTTCACACGCAAACACCTTCACATGACATTCCCCTCTAATCTCACACACAGCCACATCTGAAAATGGGGGCTGGCTGGCTGGCTGGCTGGCTGGCTGGCTGGCTGAGTCTGTTCTCCCTGGTCATGTCATGGGTCAGATCATATCTGGCTTCTGCCTGTGTTCTTGTTTCTCTTTAAACTTTATAGGTACAATCTGGGATTTGGGAAGCTGTTCAAATGCTTTAAAGTGGCATGTTGTTTGAGAGAAGAAAGACCTTGTCTGCCGGCCCATCCTCCCATCCGCCCTTTCATCCCAAACTTTCCAACCAACAAAATGGAGACGGCTCAACTGAACAACCGTACTGCAAAGGGCGCAAATCAAGCTTACCCAAGCCACACGAGCAAAACCATCAGGCTTAAATGATGCAAGAAAAGAATGCTGTGGACAAACCAAGCTACTGGAAGACAGGATGAATCAGAATTTCTCAGTGCACGGGTATTCACTCTAAATATGAATTATTAAGTGGCTATCATACCCCCATAGTATGAAAATAAATCCAGGAGGGTTTGTGATGAGAGGACTGAGGTAGTGGGCTGAATGCTGATTAGAGGTGCAAGCTGGGGGGCGGGGGCTGGGGTAGGAGGTGAGGTGGGGAGCCCCCGAGCTGGTGGGGGGGTAAGCCAGGAGTGTTGGAGTGGCGAGCCCGGGGACGGAGGAGGGATGGAGGGGTGAGACAGGGAGCCCCCTGAGGAGTAACAGGTACTAAGCTCCCGCTAGGAAGAGCCTGCTGCCTGAAACTTAACATGCAGGAAAAACCCTGATCCTGCCCTTTAACCTCTGACACCAGCGGCGCCTCAGATCAGATCAAAAACATCACTGACAGTCCGATACATCCACTGTCCCCTCTCTCTCTCAATTAAATGTAAGGGCTTTATTGGCATGGGAAACACATGTTCTTGGACCGACTCTCTTCTCTGTTTACATCAATGATGTCGCTCTTGCTGCTGGTGATTCTCTGATCCACCTCTACGCAGACGACACTATTCTGTATACTTCTGGCCCTTCTCTTGACACTGTGTTAACAACCCTCCAGGCGAGCTTCAATGCCATACAACTCTCCTTCCGTGGCCTCCAACTGCTCTTAAATACAAGTAAAACCAAATGCATGCTCTTCAACCGATCGCTGCCTGCTCCTGCCCGCCTGTCCAACATCACTACTTTGGACGGCTCTGACTTAGAATATGTGGACAACTACAAATACCTAGGTGTCTGGTTAGACTGTAAACTCTCCTTCCAGACCCACATCAAACATCTCCAATCCAAAGTCAAATCTAGAATTGGCTTCCTATTCCGCAACAAAGCATCCTTTACTCATGCTGCCAAACATACCCTTGTAAAACTGACCATCCTACCAATCCTCGACTTCGGTGATGTCATTTACAAAATAGCCTCCAAAACCCTACTCAATAAATTGGATGCAGTCTATCACAGTGCCATCCGTTTTGTCACCAAAGCCCCATATACTACCCACCACTGCGACCTGTACATTCTCGTTGGCTGGCCCTCGCTTCATACTCGTCGCCAAACCCACTGGTTCCAGGTCATCTACAAGACCCTGCTAGGTAAAGTCCCCCCTTATCTCAGCTCGCTGGTCACCATAGCAGCACCTACCTGTAGCACGCGCTCCAGCAGGTATATCTCTCTAGTCACCCCCAAAACCAATTCTTCCTTTGGACGCCTCTCCTTCCAGTTCTCTGCTGCCAATGACTGGAACGAACTACAAAAATCTCTGAAACTGGAAACACCTATCTCCCTCACTAGCTTTAAGCACCAGCTGTCAGAGCAGCTCATAGATTACTGCACCTGTACATAACCCATCTACAATTTAGCCCAAACAACTACCTCTTTACCTACTGTATTTATTTATTAATTTATTTTGCTCCTTTGCACCCCATTATTTCTGTCTCTACTTTGCACTTTCTTCCACTGCAAACCAACCATTCCAGTGTTTTTTAGTTTTTATTTTACTTGCTGTGTTGTACTCACTTCGCCTCCATGGCCTTTTTATATTTTTATTTATTTATACATATATTTGTTTGCCTTCACCTCCCTTATCTCACCTCACTTGCTCACATTGTATATAGACTTATTTTTTTCATCTGTATTATTGACTATAAGTTTGTTTTACTCCATGTGTAACTATGTGTTGTTGTATGTGTCGAACTGCTTTGCTTTATCTTGGCCAGGTCGCAATTGTAAATGAGAACGTGTTCTCAATTTGCCTACCTGGTTAAATAAAGGTTAAATAAAAAAATAAAATAAAAAATAAAAACATGTAAACAATTCCAAAGCAAGTGAACTGGATAATAAACAAAAGTGAAATAAACAACAAAAATGTACAGTAAACATTACACTCACAAATGTCCCTAAGGAATAAAGACATTTCAAATGTTATATTCTGTGCAAATAGTTCAAGTACAAAAGGGAAAATATTTACAAAGCTGTTTGTTCTTCACTGGTTGTCATCTTCTTGTGGCAGCAGGTCACACATTTTGCTGCTGCGATGGCACACTGGTATTTCACCCAAAATTGGGTTTGTTTTCAAATTCTTTGTGTATCTGTGTAATCTGAGGGAAATATGTCTCTAATATGGTCATACATTTGACAGGAGGTTAGGAAGTGCAGCTCAGTTTCCATCTCATTTTGTTTGCAGTGTGTCTTCTCTTGAGAGCCAGGTCTACCTACGGCAGCCTTTCTCAATAGCAAGGCCCACTGAGTCTGTACATCGTCAAAGCTTCCCTAAAGTTTGGGTCAGTCACAGTGGTCAGGTTCTCTCTCTGAGAGGTTTATTCCGATTGACAGAGTTAGAACACATGGACTAACCCTGGACAAGCATTGAGAGAACAATGAAAAACAGAGTATGTTATGTACAGTAAACATGGCCTCAATATTTGTGTATCGATTATAGTTATCTAGTCTTGAGTGTAAAGAGCCGAACACATTTTGTTACTTTTTACAACCAAGATACCTGGTTTCTGGAATCAAAAACATGAGCTGAGTTGTACTGTAGCAACGACCACCTTTTCCCAGACGATGTCTTAAAGGGTCAGCCTGTCAGGAATCAAGGTAAAACCCAAGTGCAGACTGTGTGAAGTAACAATGTTTTTTGTAACCACCAGGGCAGGCAAACGACAGGTCAGGTCAGGCAGAGGTCGGTAATCCAGAGCAGGAGCAAAGGAACAGGACGGCAGGCAGGCTCAGAGGCGGGCGGGAACAGGGTCAGGACAGGCAAAGTTCAAAAACCAAGAGGCCGAGAGAAAGCGAGACTAGGGAAAAACAGGCGCTGAGACAAACCACTGGTAGGCTTGAACAAACAACACGAACTGGCACAGACGGACAGAAAACACAGGTATAAATACCAAGGGTTTAATGGGGAAGATGGGCAACACCTGGAGGGGGGTGGAGACAAGCACAAGGACAGGTGAAACAGATCAGGGTGTGACACAGCCAGTAAAACATTCCAATCATACAACTTACTGTCTTTTATCACACAATCTCTCTTAACAAGTCCAGTGTTCTCCCTGCAATATTAACCCTTTACCTGCAGGTCGTATGCTGGTGACAGCCCAGGAACATCAAACTACTAAACTTAAAAAGATAATAACCCTTTACATGCAAGTCGTATGCTGGTGACAGCCCAGGAACATCAAACTACTAAACTTAAAAAGATAATAACCCTTTACCTGCAGGTCGTATGCTGGTGACAGTCCAGGAACATCAAACTACTAAACTTACAAAGATAATAACCCTTTACCTGCAGGTCGTATGCTGGTGACAGTCCAGGAACATCAAACTACTAAACTTACAAAGATAATAACCCTTTACATGCAGGTCGTATGCTGGTGACAGTCCAGGAACATCAAACTACTAAACTTACAAAGATAATAACCCTTTACCTGCAGGTCGTATGCTGGTGACAGTCCAGGAACATCAAACTACTAAACTTACAAAGATAATAACCCTTTACCTGCAGGTCGTATGCTGGTGACAGTCCAGGAACATCAAACTACTAAACTTACAAAGATAATAACCCTTTACATGCAGGTCGTATGCTGGTGACAGTCCAGGAACATCAAACTACTAAACTTACAAAGATAATAACCCTTTACATGCAGGTCGTATGCTGGTGACAGCCCAGGAACATCAAACTACTAAACTTAAAAAGATAATAACCCTTTACCTGCAGGTCGTATGCTGGTGACAGCCCAGGAACATCAAACTACTAAACTTACAAAGGAAGAGGGAGAGAACACTGTTTGGTTCCACCTCATAAATCCATGTGAAGGCCAATGTACTGAAGCCCTTGTGATACATTACAGTAACCTGGAGGCCAGAGCTCCAGAGGGCCCTGGCACCCGGTCAAACAGGCCCATTTGGAGGAAGTTTGGAACGGGCAGACAGTAGATGATGCCTGCCTGCCCTCCTGCCTGCCAGCTGCCTGTCAAGAAACACACGGAGTCCTGGCCTTGCAAGGTGAACTCTCAGCAGACTGAACGTCTTCGGCAGGCTGCCACCAGAAAATATTATGGATAGAACTGTGATTAATATCATACTTTGATGGACTATGATGGAAAAACTGTCAGCTGTGTGTGTGTGTGTGTGTGTGTGTGTGTGTGTGTGTGTGTGTGTGTGTGTGTGTGTGTGTGTGTGTGTGTGTGTGTGTGTGTGTGTGTGTGTGTGTGTGTGTGTGTGTGTGTGTGTGTGTGTGTGTGTGTGTGTGTGTGTGTGTGTGTGTGTGTGTGTGTGTGTCAGTGTGTGTGTGTGTGAATGTGAAGGATGCAAGCAGCTGCAGTGGCGTCTTCTACCACAGGGTGGTGTCAGTCTGACCACTGAGCAGTCAGTCTTAATCCTTCAACACAACACACAGACAGCCAACGGCCTCAAACAGACACACCAAGAAACACTCTAGTTATAGTCTTCAATTAGGGCCTGGAGATGTTCCTAGTCAGGTCAAGTTAACAGGAATGGAACAGTCGATCATCACCCTGTTCAGTTAGATGTCCAGGAGACTGCCGTTTTAGAGAGCTGAAAGGTATACAGAATAGATACGATACACACACCAGACACTCTCTTTCTAATGTAGTACAGAGACCCAAAGCCTACAGTGGAAAGACATTTCATGGTCCAGCACCAGAACTAAGGCCTAACATCATAACATATCAATATAAACACCAATCCCAGTCTGACCCTATAGCTCAGGGAATGGACGCTAGAGAATTAGAATGAGAACGAAGCACCACCGGGTTGAGCCTGAATATATGGGAACTGTGCCAGGTGAGCGGGCCTCATGAGAGCGAGAGAGAAAGAAGGAGAGAGAGAGTGAATCAAAGAAGAGAGAGACAGAGAAAGATAGAGAAGAGAGAGACAGAGAAGACAGAGACAGAGAAGACAGAGACAGAGAAGACAGAGACAGAGAAAGATAGAGAAGAGAGAGACAGAGAAGACAGAGACAGAGAAGAGAGAGACAGAGAAGACAGAGACAGAGACAGACAGAGAAGAGAGAGACAGAGAAGACAGAGACAGAGAAGACAGAGACAGAGACAGATAGAGAAGAGAGAGACAGAGAAGACAGAGACAGAGAAGACAGAGACAGAGACAGACAGAGAAGAGAGAGACAGAGAAGACAGAGACAGAGAAGACAGAGACAGAGACAGATAGAGAAGAGAGAGACAGAGAAGACAGAGACAGAGAAGACAGAGACAGAGACAGACAGAGAAGAGAGAGACAGAGAAGACAGAGACAGAGAAGACAGAGACAGAGAAAGATAGAGAAGAGAGAGACAGAGAAGAGAGAGACAGAGAAGACAGAGACAGAGAAGAGAGAGACAGAGAAGACAGAGAAGAGAGAGACAGAGAGAGATAGAGAAGAGAAAGATAGAGAAGAGAGAGACAGAGAAGAGAGAGACAGAGAAGACAGAGACAGAGAAGAGAGAGACAGAGAAGACAGAGACAGAGAAGACAGAGACAGAGAAGACAGAGACAGAGAGAGATAGAGAAGAGAGAGACAGAGAAGACAGAGACAGAGAGAGATAGAGAAGAGAAAGATAGAGAAGAGAGAGACAGAGAAGAGAGAGACAGAGAAGACAGAGACAGAGAAGAGAGAGACAGAGAAGACAGAGACAGAGAAGACAGAGACAGAGAGAGACAGAGAAGACAGAGACAGAGAGAGATAGAGAAGAGAGAGACAGAGAAGACAGAGACAGAAGTTAGATACATTCAGACAGCGTTCACTACTCTACTCAACCCCACGGTTGAAGTCAAAGCCTAAGATCCCCGCTCATACTGTAGGCAGCTGGGGAGTAGATCCCCAACGCGAACGCATAGCGCTACTCCTTAAACAGAGAATCTGTTTTGACTGTGAGGATTGTCTCCGGTGAAAGAGGAGAAGCCCAGACAAATTCAGGCTTGATAGAATAACACGTTCAGGGTGATGCACCGGTAATTTATGAGCTTGAAGCTTGAAGGAAGGGGGGGATTTTATCTCCTATATTGAGATCATCAGTTTCAAGTTCCAGCATGGGCCTGTCATAATACTGAAGGACTTTCATGGCTGAGAAAGACAAGGAATCTACAGTCAGTCAGTCAATCGACGTGCTTATCGCATATTGGGAATTAATACAGTTTTAAAACGTGCAGCCAGGAGGAAAGCTATGACCTTAGAAAATATAATTAAAGGGTCATGTATCTGGGCATGTAGGTAGCCTGTTAACGTCTTGGAGAATTCCAACTGAAAACCTTCCTGCCTATTGCAATAAATAACCCTTTATGACCATGTTGAGAAGGAAAGTCATCCTGGTGTACCTACTGTAGTTTTTATGTTCACTTACAACATTAAGTTGACTTGACTTTCCTTTAAAAAAGGATACATTACAGTCATAGGTAAGCTTGTGCCAAAGAAAAACTTTATATACTGTATTTTGTCTGAACGTTCATTGGCCCTATAAATACTCTTTATATTTTGATGAGTTTAAATGGGATTTTACAGTTCCTGCTGGTATTTCTCTATAAAACAGGGAGTTGTGTAAGCCTGTTAAGATGCTAAGAAGTAGTACCTTACAGCAATGGTCCCTGAGCAGAACAGGCTGAACAACAAAGAGCTGAAACAACCATCTAGAGCCAAGACTGACCGTCTGCTATCACTGTCACAGCAAGCCAACCGCTTGTTCCTCTCTCCTTCCTCTCCTCCTTCTCTTCCTCTCTTCCCTCTCTTCCATGCCTTTGATGGACTACAAGGGCTAAAGGACGAGGGCTGTCCAAAATAAACGCAAAATCCACCTTTTATCCCACAGATGTGGCACAGGGGTAGAGGAGGGACGGCAGGAGGGAGGAAGAGGAGGAGAGGAAGACTCTGGCACAGTAACAGACAGGGGTTGAGTTTGATGGAGGGAGAGTTCCCAAAGAGGAAAGAGAAAGAGAGGGGGGTAGATAGAGAGAGAGAAAGAAGAGCGAGAGAGAGAGAGAGAGAGAGAGAGAGAGAGAGAGAGAAGAAGAGGGGGTGCTGTGTACCACAGAGACAGTTACAGCATTTCACCATGTCTGACCTGAAGAGGAAATGTTCAAAGCCATTCCAGAGAGACTGGATCCATGTTTTGTTTTTCTTTACACTATTGACTCACAGTCTCCAAAGTACTGCCAACTCTATACATACACCAGCCAATGTGTGTATCCCTCAGACTACACCAGCCAATGTGTGTATCCCTCAGACTACACCAGCCAATGTATGTATCCCTCAGACTACACCAGCCAATGTATGTATCCCTCAGACTACACCAGCCAATGTATGTATCCCTCAGACTACACCAGCCAATGTGTGTATCCCTTAGACTACACCGCCAAGATGTACCCAGCTGATGTATCCCTCAGACTACACCAGCCAAGTGTGCCTAGTCACCCCTGGGTATCCCTCCTCAAATGACTATGCAGCCACCCCAATGTACAGTATGTATCCCTCAGACTACACCCCAATGTACAGTATGTATCCCTCAGACTACACCCCAATGTACAGTATGTATCCCTCAGACTACACCACAATGTACAGTATGTATCCCTCAGACTACACCCCAATGTACAGTATGTATCCCTCAGACTACACCCCAATGTACAGTATGTATCCCTCAGACTACACCCCAATGTACAGTATGTATCCCTCAGACTACATCACAATGTACAGTATGTATCCCTCAGACTACACCCCAATGTACAGTATGTATCCCTCAGACTACACCACAATGTACAGTATGTATCCCTCAGACTACACCCCAATGTACAGTATGTATCCCTCAGACTACACCCCAATGTACAGTATGTATCCCTCAGACTACACCACAATGTACAGTATGTATCCCTCAGACTACACCCCAATGTACAGTATGTATCCCTCAGACTACACCCCAATGTACAGTATGTATCCCTCAGACTACACCACAATGTACAGTATGTATCCCTCAGACTACATCACAATGTACAGTATGTATCCCTCCCTTGTAAAATAAAAGTCCACTCATCACTTCTGTCTCAGTACAGAGTACAGACACACAGGACTGGACCGTTTGGTCTCATTTCAATTGCTAATAAATCCTTTCCATGTCCCAAGATCCATCCTATAGTAGTTGTTGTCAAACAGACAGGCCCATCATTGAAACTTCAGCGACGTCTACAGTAGATTCTGCTGAGCTAAGGCCTCTTGGTTCCAGGTTGCATTCCCTCCCTTGTGCACTTGAAGATTGTGTACCAGAGCTGGGAGAAACACTGTTTGTTGTGAAATGCTGTTAGTCCCTGTCAGTCACAAGCCTTTCCTCTTATACTGCAAGAGAAAAACAGCTATTGGACTTTTCACCACAACACCAACGGAGCAGATACAGACTGACGCAATAAAAGCCACTCTGGAGGCGCCCCCTCAATCACATCAGAATGAGAGGATAATACACTTTAAAAAGTGCAGGTTTGAAGCCTGTCAATATTAGACGTCTGGGTTCTATTGTTTGGAGAGTGAAGTGAAGAGAGAAGCAGCTGATTCCCAGTAGAGCTGGGCTGGGCTGTCAGGTGAGGACAGAGGGAATGTGGTTTGAGCCTCTGCCGCCTCTCCCATGGTGCATCACTCTAAGCAGCCAAGGAGAGGTGACGGCAGCTTATTGACTTGAAGGGGCTTGATGGGCACTCAGCAGTGCGACCCTCGATACGCGACATCAGGCAGCGCTAAACTGGCCAATCTAGCATGATCCAATCAAACATACACATGCAGCTAACCTCTTCGCACCAAAATACTCTCGAGACTTCCTAGCCTAGCTCGATGCCACATACGCCATTTCCCCTTGAAAGTGTGTCACAGAAGAGATCAAAACACATTCATTCAACTCTAGTATACATCCTTTTAGTACAGCATAACCTTGACCAAGACCTCCATCAGGTGAAGTGAGGGTTTATAAGTAGCTTTCCACTGACTTGTTTTATCGTTTTATACAGTTTGCTTTAAAGCGGATTATATTTTAAGGAAAGGAGGATGTCACTTTTTTGTCCTAGTTATTTTCTAGGGAGATGGATTGTGGGCATGGGTATGAACTGTAGTGGACAGGCCATCACAGACCAGGCCACAGAGCAGGAAGGATAGTGGCCTGATTTAGGATGATAACAATGCCTCCCATGCCTGTCTGACCATCTCAAAACAGACTTAGAAAGCCAGACGGAGGTGTTTGGCTAAACTCAAATAAAATGTTATTGGTCACATGGTTAGCAGATGTTAGTGCGAGCGAAGCGAAATGCTTGTGCTTCTAGTTCCGACAGTGCAGTAATCTAACAATTTCACAACAACTACCTAATACACACAAAAGTAAAGGGATGGAATAAGAATATATACAGTACATATAAATATATGGATGAGCGATGGCCGAGCGGCATAGGCAAGATGCAATAGATGATATAAAATAAGGTATATACATATGAAATGAGTAATGTAAGATATGTAAACATTATTATAGTGGCATTTTTAAAGTGACTAGTGATACCTTTATTAAAGTGGCTAATGATTTGAGTCTGTATGTAGGCAGCAGCATCTGTGTTAGTGATGGCTGTTTAACAGTCTGATGGCCTTGAGATAGAAGTGATAGAAGTGTGCAGTGTGATGGCGATTGCATGGTCTGTGAACCTGTTGGGGCGATATGCAAACTGAAGTGGATCTAGGGTGACAGGTAAGGTGGAGGTGATATGATCCTTGACTAGTCTCTCAAACCACTTCATGATGACAGAAGTGAGCGCTACAGGGCGATAGTCATTTAGTTCAGTTATCTTTGCCTTCTTGGGTACAGGAACAATGGTGGCCACCTTGAAGCATGTGGGGACAGCAGACTGGGATAGGGAGCGATTGGACATGTCCGTAAACACACAAGCCAGCTGGTCTGCTCATGCTCTGAGGATGCGGCTAGGGATGTCGTCTGGGCCAGCAGCCTTGCGAGGGTTAACACGTTTAAATGTCTTACTCACGTTAGGCCACGGACTAGAACCTTAAATGGTTCTTCGGCTGTCCCAATAGGAGAACCCTTTGAATGAACCTTTTTGGTTCTAGGTAGAACCCTTTTGGTTCTACATGGAACCCAAACGGGTTCTACCTGTAACCAAAAAGGGTGCTCCTATGGGGAAAGCCGAAGAACCCTTTTGGAACCCTTTTATTTAAGAGTGCAGGTCAGATGTATGAAAAATCCTCACTATCCGTGGCTTAGTTCAGCTTGATCATAATGGGACTGGTTGACAAATCACTCTCACAACCAAAACCTGAGAAGTTACACTAATATGTACCACAATAACCAATAAATGACCTCTTAATACTCTGTAAACATGTAGTTGTCACGTTGTATCAGGAACAACACGTGTGGTGACCAAAGTTCCTGTCTTTAAACCAACACAACAGTGAGTTGAACTGAACTACCTGCTAATCACTGACTGAACTGTACCGTACTGGGCAGGGTCTATGTCAGATCTTCACTGAAGGGCTTCTGAGACCAGTCTAACATCATCATGTCTTATTGGCCCTGCTCTCTCTCCACCACTGAAAGATAAGGGGGCCCTGGGGGTTAGCTAGCTGCTGAGAGAGAGAGAGAGAGAGAGAGAGAGAGAGAGAGAGAGAGAGAGAGAGAGAGAGAGAGAGAGAGAGAGAGAGAGAGAGAGAGAGAGAGAGGGAGAGAGAGAGAGAGAGAGAGAGAGAGAGAGAGAGAGAGAGAGAGAGAGAGAGAGAGAGAGAGAGAGAGAGAGAGAGAGAGAGAGAGAGAGAGAGAGAGAGAGAGAGAGAGAGAGAGAGAGAGAGAGAGAGAGAGAAAGGGGGAGGGAGGGAGAGAGAGAGAGAGAGTGGGAGAAAGAGAGAGAGAGAGAGAGACAGAGACAGATAGACAGAGAGAGAGAGGGAGGGAGTGGGAGAAAGAGAGAGAGAGAGAGAGAGAGGGAG
The DNA here is from genome assembly GCF_045679555.1 of Salvelinus alpinus. Classification (NCBI taxonomy): domain Eukaryota; kingdom Metazoa; phylum Chordata; class Actinopteri; order Salmoniformes; family Salmonidae; genus Salvelinus; species Salvelinus alpinus. Next base: position 28,074,949 of record NC_092118.1, read on the forward strand.
AGGGAGCCAAGAGAGAGAAAGAGAAAGAGCGAGAGGGAGAACAAGAACGAGAGAGAGAGAGAGAGAGAGGTCAGGGTAGTGTAGCCTACTCAGTAAATAAGCAGCCAGCTGAGAGCTCTATATACTGCCAACTAATAGAGCTTCATCCAGACCAGTCACTCAGACAGCCAGGTGAACTCAGGCCCAGTGCACTGTAATGAAGATGGCTTGGCACTAAGGTGTCTAGAAACATGGTGGAGCAGACATACTGATACTGTAATAAGCCCTTACTGTGGCCCATCCACCCACTGGAAGGGAAAACAATATGAAAGAGAAATAACAAACATCTAACTTTGAGAGAAGCTAACTTTACCAAGTACATTTGCTGAATATATTTTCTGAGGATATAAGATAGAAAGAAAACATGGATCTTTGTTAGGTGAAGCTAACTTTGCCCACAACACTTAGAGAGGATAATGTCCGGAGACGAGAACTTGTTCGGGGCTTCATTTATACATGGTATCCCTGCTACATAACACTGTTCATTTTCCCAACATACTCTTTATAGAAATTGGGATGTGCTGCTATTTGCAAATCTCTTCCCATATTATTAATAATGCAGAGGAATGACAGCTTAACGAAGTCATAAAATATGCATATGCACATTGGGATACGGAGGGAGTTTCAACAGTTTTACTTTCCTAGCTAAACGCTTCTCTCAGAGAAAAATATGCACTTGTTTGGGTAAAGAGGGAATTTGTGGAGATAACTGAAAAACAAACTGAGATGGAGCCGAAGATATACTGTACATTTGTGTTTCCTGATTTGAACAAAATATAATCATTATACGACATGTGCTAAATAAAAGTCTTCTCCAATTCTAATACAACTGAATAGATCAGGGTTTCCTAAACTCTGTCCTCGGGACCCCAATGGGTACACATTTTGTTTTTTGCCCTAGCACTACACAGCTGATTCAAATGATCAAAGCTTGATGATTAGTTGATCATTTGAATGAGCTGTGTAGTGCTAGGGGAAAAAACAAAACGTGTACCCATTGGTGTCCCGAGGACCGAGTTCGGGAAACGCTGTACTATAGTGATGCTCAGGCAGATGTACTATAGTGATGCTCAGGCAGATGTACTATAGTGATGCTCAGGCAGATGTACTATAGTGATGCTCAGGCAGATGTACTATAGTGATGCTCAGGCAGATGTACTATAGTGATGCTCAGGCAGATGTACTATAGTGATGCACAGGCAGATGTACTATAGTGATGCTCAGGCAGATGTACTATAGTGATGCTCAGGCAGATGTACTATAGTGATGCTCAGGCAGATGTACTATAGTGATGCTCAGGCAGATGTACTATAGTGATGCTCAGGCAGATGTACTATAGTGATGCTCAGGCAGATGTACTATAGTGATGCTCAGGCAGATGTACTATAGTGATGCTCAGGCAGATGTACTATAGTGATGCTCAGGCAGATGTACTATAGTGATGCTCAGGCAGATGTACTATAGTGATGCTCAGGCAGATGTACTATAGTGATGCTCAGGCAGATGTACTATAGTGATGCACAGGCAGATGTACTATAGTGATGCTCAGGCAGATGTACTATAGTGATGCTCAGGCAGATGTACTATAGTGATGCTCAGGCAGATGTACTATAGTGATGCTCAGGCAGATGTACTATAGTGATGCACAGGCAGATGTACTATAGTGATGCTCAGGCAGATGTACTATAGTGATGCTCAGGCAGATGTACTATAGTGATGCTCAGGCAGATGTACTATAGTGATGCTCAGGCAGATGTACTATAGTGATGCTCAGGCAGATGTACTATAGTGATGCTCAGGCAGATGTACTATAGTGATGCTCAGGCAGATGTACTATAGTGATGCTCAGGCAGATGTACTATAGTGATGCTCAGGCAGATGTACTATAGTGATGCACAGGCAGATGTACTATAGTGATGCTCAGGCAGATGTACTATAGTGATGCTCAGGCAGATGTACTATAGTGATGCTCAGGCAGATGTACTATAGTGATGCTCAGGCAGATGTACTATAGTGATGCTCAGGCAGATGTACTATAGTGATGCTCAGGCAGATGTACTATAGTGATGCTCAGGCAGATGTACTATAGTGATGCTCAGGCAGATGTACTATAGTGATGCTCAGGCAGATGTACTATAGTGATGCTCAGGCAGATGTACTATAGTGATGCTCAGGCAGATGTACTATAGTGATGCTCAGGCAGATGTACTATAGTGATGCTCAGGCAGATGTACTATAGTGATGCTCAGGCAGATGTACTATAGTGATGCTCAGGCAGATGTACTATAGTGATGCTCAGGCAGATGTACTATAGTGATGCTCAGGCAGATGTACTATAGTGATGCTCAGGCAGATGTACTATAGTGATGCTCAGGCAGATGTACTATAGTGATGCTCAGGCAGATGTACTATAGTGATGCTCAGGCAGATGTACTATAGTGATGCTCAGGCAGATGTACTATAGTGATGCTCAGGCAGATGTACTATAGTGATGCTCAGGCAGATGTACTATAGTGATGCTCAGGCAGATGTACTATAGTGATGCACAGGCAGATGTACTATAGTGATGCTCAGGCAGATGTACTATAGTGATGCTCAGGCAGATGTACTATAGTGATGCTCAGGCAGATGTACTATAGTGATGCTCAGGCAGATGTACTAATGTGATGCTCAGGCAGATGTACTATAGTGATGCTCAGGCAGATGTACTATAGTGATGCTCAGGCAGATGTACTATAGTGATGCTCAGGCAGATGTACTATCGTGATGCTCAGGCAGATGTACTAATGTGATGCTCAGGCAGATGTACTATAGTGATGCTCAGGCAGATGTACTATAGTGATGCTCAGGCAGATGTACTAATGTGATGCTCAGGCAGATGTACTATAGTGATGCTCAGGCAGATGTACTATAGTGATGCTCAGGCAGATGTACTATAGTGATGCTCAGGCAGATGTACTATCGTGATGCTCAGGCAGATGTACTAATGTGATGCTCAGGCAGATGTACTATAGTGATGCTCAGGCAGATGTACTATCGTCATGCTCAGGCAGATGTACTAATGTGATGCTCAGGCAGATGTACTATAGTGCGTCCCTATAGCGTTGGAGGGTGTCAGGGGGGTTATGAACGCCCCAGGCCCGGCAGCGATGCCCCGGGACACAGCCTCTGGGTGGTCCCTCAGTGGGCGCCGGTCCTACTAAGTGCTCTGTCACGGGCTGCTAGGGGCTGCAGCATATGCCACAAGGTCCCTGGCGTATGTGCCCCCATGCAGCCCTAACCCAGGGTGAACCCTGCTAATGGAGAGCTGCTATGTGTGTGTGTGTGTGTGTGTGTGTGTGTGTGTGTGTGTGTGTGTGTGTGTGTGTGTGTGTGTGTGTGTGTGTGTGTGTGTGTGTGTGTGTGTGTGTGTGTGTGTGTGTGTGTGTGTGTGTGTGTGTGTGTGTGTGTGTGTGTGTGTGTGTGTGTGTGTGTGTGTGTGTGTCTACCTGACCTTCAGCTGCTCACGGTTGGGTACTTCATGGCTGGGTGATGCTGAGCGATGCTGCTGCTATACTCTACTGTGCTGTGGTCCTACTGGGTTAGAGAAAAGCTTTCAGCACTGTACAGGCTCTACAGGGAGATACCCTGTACTCTTGACCCATCTAGAAGAGACACTCAACACTCCGATGTCTAGGAGCAACAGCTGGGCAGCTGATGGACTGATAGAGCCCTGGTTGCATGAATAAAAGCATGGACACGTTGTAGACACACAGCCTCTTTCATCTGACTATTCCCCCTCTCATTTGAGGACTATAACAGGTGGGACTATAGTCTACCCAGCTGTGGGTCCAATTAGAAATTACAATAGATAACTATTTCTGAGGAACAGTATACAACAACAAAACAAGGAGAGATTAACACTATTCCAACTCATTCACGTTTAGCTTACTGAACCACCATACTCACATTACGGCATCCATTCAATAATTTATATTAATTTATATTGTCCATTTATTTATGTTATATCACCTTTATGTAACGTTCGTTGTTTGAAGGAGACCCAGGCGCAGCGTGGTAAGTGTTCATGATCTTTAATTACTCAGAACACAAAACAAAAACAACAAAAGAATAACGAACGTCACGTTCTGCAGGCTTCACAGAGCTAACAAAAAACAACATCCCACAAAACGAAGGTGGCAAAACAGGCTGCCTAAGTATGATTCCCAATCAGAGACAACGATAGACAGCTGTCCCTGATTGAGAACCATACCCGGCCAAAACATATAAATAAAGAACATAGAGTTTCCCACCCGAGTCACACCCTGACCAACCAAACATAGAGAATAAAAAGATCTCTACGGTCAGGGTGTGACACTTTATTTGTCCAGGCAAGTCAATTAAATTAAGAACAAATTCTTATTTACAATGACAGTCGGAGAAAGGTCCATAATGCAACTAGCAATATGAACATGTAATCCATGACCCAGTTTGAATCATTCTATTCTATGTGAATGATATAGATCCCTACCTGTGTAGAATTCAGTATAATTGTTGTTTAATCATTTTAGTTCTCAATTCAACAGAGGGCACTGAGGGTTATAATTTAGCAATCCAAGGCAAATAAACCTTGTAGCATATGTATTTGTGTTGTGTTTGTTTTTACTGTAGGCAAGTGGTATGAATCACATGGCAGAAATACCCCAGTACAGACAGATGTACCCACCTTACCCAAACACACATGGTAAAAGGCTATTCCTTTCCCTGGCATTGGCTGGCTCCCAACATGCCCACTGCTCTGCGGGCATCTTACATAATGATGGGTTTTCGGTTGGCAGGAACAGTGCGCCAGATAAAGCTGTCATTAGAACCACTATTGTTCACACAGAACCCAGGCCTGGGCACAACGCAATCAGTACAACACCATTATCTTTCCATTACACGTCTAGAATGACTTCCTCCCTTGTTACCACAGTGGGCATATGTTTCAGAAAATAATAAAAGGAAAAGGATTACTCCAAACTTTAACCCTGTCCTACTTTCCTCAGATAGTGTTATAGCAGGGAAGATAAGACCATCGCTATGGGGAGTGACATTATAATGTGTCTTGATAGAGCTGAAATGAGAAGCCTGAGGCTTATGTCTTATGTCGCAATTTACAGCTTTCCCAAGCCCTTGACTTTACACTGGTGAAGATATCTGAGAGAGAGGAGGAGACTATTGGCTCTCGCTGTGTGTGTGAATGTGAGTGTCCATGCGCGTGTGTATGTGTCTGTCTGATGTACAAGACACCAGGCCACAAACAATATCATCCCTCTGCCCTGAAGTTAATATTGTCCTATCACGTCGTAATTACTTTCCAACACACAACCCTCCCTTTCATTCCGTTGACGATGTATTTTCTGACTGCGTGGGGTTTATTCAGGCATACATAAAACATAACGGCTCACGTTTAATTGCAATGGAGAGAGGAGATGAGACAAGACTAATTATCTTGATGGCTCCACAGTAATATTTTATTTAAGTTGAGCATCGGTGGGCTGGGCCCAGCAAGATCCAGCTTGGCCGGCGGGCATCATAGCACAACGAGCACAGAGGAGAGATTTATTCCCAGTGGAGAGAGAGTCCAGTTCATCTCTGATTTCCCCCCAATAGCCAAAATGACGGAGGTAATTCCCTGCTATGATTTATTCATTCTGTTGTTATATCCCAACAAAAAAGCCTTGGTGAACTGGCCAGTCCTTCTGGTCTGACTGTAACTGTATAGTAGCATGGTCTGATACTGTACATAAGACCTGGCTCTTTCTGTACTCTCTCTTTCTTTCCCTCACTCTCTCTCTCTATTGTTCTCACTCTCTCTTTATCTCTCTCTCTTTGTTTCTCTCTGTATCCTTGTCTCTTTCTATTCCTCTCTCTCTCTCTCTCTCTCTCCATCCTTCCCTCTTGCTGTCTGTAGAACCACTGGGCTGGCTTTTGGTGACAGCACTCAGGGAATGCCAATAGACCAGGGAGGAGACGGAGGGATGGGGGGGGGGGGGCAGTCAGGTGGAAGGGAGGTGCACTTTATGTAAAAAAAAAAAAAGAGAGGGGTAGAGAGAGGGAAATGAAGTGGTATAAAAGAGCAGAGGAGGGAGGGAGGTGTCATGGGAGCAGAGAGGGCTAGCGTTGCCATTGCTATTGAGCGCCTGGAAGAACACGCTCTCTGATTTCTGTGTTTTTTTTCAAAGAGCACTTGAAAGTCCTTCTGAGGTATTGAACAGGTGGGAAGAGAGCAGAAAGAGATGGGATGAGGCTGAAAGCTGGGCTGGGCAGTGGTGAATCGCTCCCTCTCTCCGTCCCTCAATCTCTCTCTCAAAGCATTGAGTGGAGGAGGATGACCCAGAGGCCCAAAGGCCCAGAGCCCCTCAGCCCCATCAGGCTGCTCTCCAGAGGGCTCCCCCTGGGCCGGGGCTGGATGGAATAGAGCCGGGGCTGGATGGATTGGGGCTGGGTAGCTCAAAAGCTACCTAAAAAAGCCCATGTTGAGCGAATGGCTGGACAGTTATGTGCAAGTTTACACACGTAGAAACAAACCTACACACAAAAATAGGCCTACACACCACATACCTAGAAAAATGGAAGACCCATATAAACAAGAGATAAACATACGTAAATACAGATTAATTTACAGGCTAACTATAAGTCTCAAGGGCTAAAGCAGAGCGTCAACATTATTATTGAGTGCCCTTAATTTGAGCATCTTCCTATGCGATATACCACTCTCTATGTGGACAGTAGCCTGCAGAACGTTGCTAAATAAAACGGGCCTGGAAGGTAGTATTGGCGCAGTCAAGATTCTTAAAGAAAGCGCTTTATTATAATTGATCAAAAAGCATCATCCCTTTGAACAGCCAGGCCCTCTGGGATCCACTTCAAACAGTATCAATTATAAACAGCCTCAGAGGACCAGAGAGTCAATTCTCTATCAATAAAGAATTCACCGTAGTATCACCCTGGAGATTAGTGGAGAGATGAGCGGAGCCGGAGTGCAAAACCCACTGGATTGTCTAAATCTACTGCCTCGCTCCGCACCGGCAAACTCCTGATGATCAAACACAAGGCATTCCAATCAAACGCTATGCATAGAGCTACTGTACTGGAACTCACACTGCTCGTAGTACAGTGTTCTGTGGTTAGGGAATTACTCACACTTCTGCTAATACGGTGTTCTGTCATTAGGGAATTAGCTAGCTAAGCCTCCACTGACGCATTTGATGAAAACACAGCACTGAAAGTTCTGCCTTTATAGTATTATAATAACATCTAAATGTATTGCTGTGGCACGGCTACGGTTCAATACCCCAAACAAGGATGTATCTTAGGGAGATGGCACACATAGCATAGGAAACAGGAGACGGCATTGTGTTGTGAGCTGGCTCGACTAAGAGTGTGTGCTTACCAGATGAATAATGTACTTTCAGTGTACTTTCTCTCTCGATTTCTTTCTTTCTCTCTCTCTTTCTCTGTGTTTATTCTCCAGTCTTCTCTCTGTGGGTATTCTCTGATTACATACAACAGCAGGAGGAGGATACGAGGGTGTTTTAGACCGTTTCTTCTTACTGAAGTTTGATTATTCAGTCACTTTCAATAAGTTTCCTTTTGAACACGTTCCTTAATCTTGGAATGCTGAACCAGAAAACTTTAAAGTGAGGGAGGGGAAATGTACTGCAGTGTGAACGAGGAGTTTACCCTATTCCTAAACCTCCAGGACATTTGAGGGAAATGTTAATATTGTAACTATATCATTGAAGATTGTGTTTTATAGTTTATTAGTTCATGTGTTTTATAGTTGTATAGTTTAATAGGATCCTATTTTCAAGACGGGTACAATATGACCAAAGCAGTCTTTTGGAGACATTAAATTAAATACTGTGTTGACAGTTGTAAATGTATTAAACGAAATGCATATTCTGACAGAGAATAGTGTTTGTCTTCAGGTTTGGCTTGCTCAACAACAGGGGAGAGATGTAGATAGATGAAATAGAAAGCATGTTAAACACACACATACACGCACACACACACACACACACACACACACACACACACACACACACACACACACACACACACACACACACACACACACACACACACACACACACACACACACACACACACACACACACACACACACACACACACACACACACACACACACACACACACACACACACACACACGTGCAGCAGCCTAAACAGTATGGTTGTTAAACTGAGCCAATCTGACAACACAGCCGTGCCATATCAGTGACACGTTCAATCTTTACAGGGCCCTCTTCCCAGAAACCCTCTGTTGCGACACAATCATTACAAATTGATTGCAAAATAGCTAACAATCATGATTAAATCATTAAATTATTGTCTACGCTTCAGAGAATGGAGAGAAAATTAACTTCCCACCAACCTCATTTTTTTCCTGAACACGAAATAATGATTTTCTGCCAGTCTAATTACAAAGCCAACATCTGATTAAGCCAGCATCCAGAGGGGATTATCACATGGACCAGTATTAGACCTCATTACCAGCCTGAGTGCAGAATTATTACATCTTGTAATTGGATGGTGAGATTTATATACAGATCGGGCCGGTTTCTGTAAGATTGTAATTACAAGCTTGGTTAGTTAGCTACTTATCACTCAACAGAAGAGAGAGAGCAGGAGGAAATAAGAGGCCATTTCATTAACCCTTCACCCTATCTGGGGAAAACACTGTTACCTTCCATGTCTGTGTTAGGGACAGCATAACAGCTAAACTCGCAGATGAAACAATGTATTACCCCCTTCAGCTCCCTGCTAGCCCCCCTCCTCCTGGGTCAAAGAGGGGCTTCATTTTATTTAACCCTTAATGAACACTTTGGGTGAATTTGTTTCAATAAACCATCCATTTTACTGTTGACTGGGTTCCATTTCCTAATTACCCGTTAGGAATAACTGTGTGGAATAAGCAGTCATCTGCTTAGAGAGTGCAGGTTTATGGAGCACTACACTGCTCGCTGCTCACAGCTCTCAATGACTGGGGCTCTGGGCTGAGTGTGCATGCTGTTTGTCTCTGTGCTGTGAGTGAACTACAGTACCTACCTGTAAAGTAGGCCACCACCATGCCTCTGCTCTGCTCTGGGTGGGTTAGATAGATGATGAGAAATGATGGTTGATGATGATGGTGGCTGTACTGTAGCTCAGTTCTCTCCTTCTCTCTCCTGATGAATGGTAGCCTGCTGGCCTGGCTTCGCTTTAATCACTGTTGGCAGATCTGTGCCATGGAAAGAGAGGTGTTTAACAGGCGTCCTGCCTCATTCATTAGCGTCTCCTCAGAAACAAGATGGAAGGAGGAGAACTGTGGTTAATCATTTTGATGAGATAAAGGCAGGTGTAAGATCCTGGACCAGAGAGTGGATATTATCTCTGGTCTTAGTGGATGGAGGGAGAGAGAGAGTGGATATGATCTCTGGTCACAGTGGATGGGGGGAGAGAGTGGATATGATCTATGGTTTTAGTGGATGGAGGGAGAGAGTGGATTTGATCTCTGGTCTTAGTGGATGGAGGGAGAGAGTGGATATGATCTCTGGTTTTAGTGGATGGAGGGAGAGAGTGGATATGATCTCTGGTTTTAGTGGATGGAGGGAGAGAGTGGATATGATCTCTGGTCTTAGTGGATGGAGGGAGAGAGTGGATATGATCTCTGGTTTTAGTGGATGGAGGGAGAGAGTGGATATGATCTCTGGTTTTAGTGGATGGAGGGAGAGAGTGGATATGATCTCTGGTTTTAGTGGATGGAGGGAGAGAGTGGATATGATCTCTGGTTTTAGTGGATGGAGGGAGAGAGTGGATATGATCTCTGGTTTTAGTGGATGGAGGGAGAGAGTGGATATGATCTCTGGTTTTAGTGGATGGAGGGAGAGAGTGGATATGATCTCTGGTTTTAGTGGATGGAGGGAGAGAGTGGATATGATCTATGGTTTTAGTGGATAGAGGGAGAGAGTGGATATGATCTCTGGTCTTAGTGGATGGAGGGAGAGAGTGGATATGATCTATGGTCTTAGTGGATGGAGGGAGAGAGTGGATATGATCTCTGGTCTTAGCGGATGGAGGGAGAGAGAGAGTGGATATGATCTTTGGTCTTAGTGGATGGAGGGAGAGAGTGGATATGATCTCTGGTCTTAGTGGATGGAGGGAGAGAGTGGATATGATCTCTGGTCTTAGTGGATGGAGGGAGAGAGTGGATAGGATCTCTGGTCTTAGTGGATGGAGGGAGAGAGTGGATAGGATCTCTGGTCTTAGTGGATGGAGGGAGAGAGTGGATATGATCTCTGGTCTTAGTGGATGGAGGGAGAGAGTGGATATGATCTCTGGTCTTAGTGAATGGAGGGAGAGAGAGAGAGTGGATATGATCTCTGGTCTTAGTGAATGGAGGGAGAGAGAGAGAGTGGATATGATCTCTGGTCTTAGTGGATGGAGGGAGAGAGTGGATAGGATCTCTGGTCTTAGTGAATGGAGGGAGAGAGAGAGAGTGGATATGATCTATGGTCTTAGTGGATGGAAGGAGAGAGTGGATATGATCTCTGGTCTTAGTGGATGGAGGGAGAGAGTGGATATGATCTATGGTCTTAGTGGATGGAGGGAGAGAGTGGATATGATCTCTGGTCTTAGTGGATGGAGGGAGAGAGTGGATATGATCTATGGTCTTATTGGATGGAGGGAGAGAGTGGATATGATCTCTGGTCTTAGTGGATGAAGGGAGAGAGTGGATATGATCTATGGTTTTAGTGGATGGAGGGAGAGAGTGGATATGATCTATGGTTTTAGTGGATGGAGGGAGAGAGTGGAGATGATCTATGGTCTTAGTGAATGGAGGGAGAGAGTGGATATGATCTCTGGTCTTAGTGGATGGAAGGAGAGAGTGGATATGATCTCTGGTCTTAGTGGATGGAGGGAGAGAGTGGATATGATCTCTGGTCTTAGTGGATGGAGGGAGAGAGAGAGTGGATATGATCTATGGTCTTAGTGGATGGAAGGAGAGAGTGGATATGATCTCTGGTCTTAGTGGATGGAGGGAGAGAGTGGAGATGATCTCTGGTTTTAGTGGATGGAGGGAGAGAGTGGATATGATCTATGGTCTTAGTGGATGGAGGGAGAGAGTGGATATGATCTCTGGTCTTAGTGGATGGAGGGAGAGAGTGGATATGATCTCTGGTCTTAGTGGATGGAGGGAGAGAGTGGATATGATCTATGGTCTTATTGGATGGAGGGAGAGAGTGGATATGATCTCTGGTCTTAGTGGATGGAGGGAGAGAGTGGACATGATCTATGGTTTTAGTGGATGGAGGGAGAGAGTGGATATGATCTATGGTTTTAGTGGATGGAGGGAGAGAGTGGAGATGATCTATGGTCTTAGTGGATGGAGGGTGAGAGTGGATATGATCTCTGGTCTTAGTGGATGGAGGTAGAGAGTGGATATGATCTCTGGTCTTAGTGGATGGAGGGAGAGAGTGGAGATGATCTATGGTTTTAGTGGATGGAGGGAGAGAGTGGATATGATCTATGGTCTTAGTGGATGGAGGGAGAGAGTGGATATGATCTCTGGTCTTAGTGGATGGAGGGAGAGAGTGGATATGATCTCTGGTCTTAGTGGATGGAGGGAGAGAGTGGATATGATCTATGGTTTTAGTGGATGGAGGGAGAGAGTGGATATGATCTATGGTTTTAGTGGATGGAGGGAGAGAGTGGATATGATCTCTGGTCTTAGTGGATGGAGGGAGAGAGTGGATATGATCTATGGTCTTAGTGGATGGAGGGAGAGAGTGGATATGATCTCTGGTCTTAGTGGATGGAGGGAGAGAGTGGATATGATCTCTGGTCTTAGTGGATGGAGGGAGAGAGTGGATATGGTCTATGGTTTTAGTGGATGGAGGGAGAGAGTGGATATGATCTATGGTTTTAGTGGATGGAGGGAGAGAGTGGATATGATCTATGGTTTTAGTGGATGGAGGGAGAGAGTGGATATGATCTCTGGTCTTAGTGGATGGAGGGAGAGAGTGGATATGATCTATGGTCTTAGTGGATGGAGGGAGAGAGTGGATATGATCTATGGTTTAAGTGGATGGAGGGAGAGAGTGGATATGATCTATGGTCTTAGTGAATGGAGGGAGAGAGAGAGTGGATATGATCTATGGTCTTAGTGGATGGAGGGAGAGAGTGGATATGATCTCTGGTCTTAGTGGATGGAGGGAGAGAGTGGATATGATCTCTGGTCTTAGTGGATGGAGGGAGAGAGTGGATATGATCTATGGTCTTAGTGAATGGAGGGAGAGAGAGAGTGGATATGATCTATGGTCTTAGTGGATGGAGGGAGAGAGTGGATATGATCTCTGGTCTTAGTGGATGGAGGGAGAGAGTGGATATGATCTCTGGTCTTAGTGGATGGAGGGAGAGAGTGGATATGATCTATGGTTTTAGTGGATGGAGGGAGAGAGTGGAGATGATCTATGGTCTTAGTGGATGGAGGGAGAGAGTGGAGATGATCTATGGTCTTAGTGGATGGAGGGAGAGAGTGGATATGATCTCTGGTCTTAGTGGATGGAGGGAGAGAGAGAGTGGATATGATCTCTGGTCTTAGTGGATGGAGGGAGAGAGAGAGTGGATATGATCTCTGGTCTTAGTGGATGGAGGGAGAGAGTGGATATGATCTATGGTTTTAGTGGATGGAGGGAGAGAGTGGATATGATCTCTGGTTTTAGTGGATGGAGGGAGAGAGTGGATATGATCTCTGGTCTTAGTGGATGGAGGGAGAGAGTGGATATGATCTCTGGTCTTAGTGGATGCAGGGAGAGAGTGGAGAGTAGAGAAGGATGCTATGAGAGTGGTGTGTCTGGATGGATGGAGAGAGAGAGAGAGAGAGGGATGGAAGGATGGAGATTCACAAACACACGCACGCACACATACACATACATGCACACCCCACACCCATTCTGCACAGACACCTAGCCCCAATCCCAGCTGCAGTGTTTCAGCTCTGCAGTGTAGTCAGTCAATGAGGGAGTGCACCCAGCCCACACACACACAATATCTGGACTGACAAATGTATCAGTGACAAATAAATTGGAAAATATCTGAGATACAACTCGGATTCAATTCCAGAATAAAGACTGTAAGGGAAAAAGGACCTGGGTTTGCTTGATTTTGCTCTGAAGACATACAATGTAACACAGACCCACCTGATAGAAGATAACATCTCATTTGTTGTTCTTTCTGTGCAATTCAGCAAGAATGCCTTGATTCATATGTCACCCCGCATCACTGGAGGAAGAAAAGAAAACATCAGCACCTCTCCAGAGTTAACACCGATACAACTTTCTCTCTTTCTGCATATAACCAAGCTCCCCTTACAATACAATCAATATGGGCTTACATTTTATGAGACAAGGAGTTAACTTGTTCAATTATGGCACAGACAGCTCTATTCTTTTGTAACAAGTAATCTGGCTGGTGAAATCGATACTGACAGGCTCACTGCACGCTGGCTAATTTCATATTACCTCTAGCCAATCAGAGAGCAGGCAGTAATGGAGCTGTAGTTCCACTTCATTATGGGCTGGGAGGAGGGATCAATACAGACACCAGCAAGAGGGAGGGAGGGAGAGCGAGAGTGGTTGGGTTACTCCTGCTACTGCAAGGCACCCAAGGCTGGTTTTGAAGGGGGGTGGGGTAGTTAGGGAGGACAGATGGGAGGGGGTCCGGGGGCATAACCCCCCTAAATAAATCACACTTACAATCACCACAAAACATATACCTTTCCTTTCGACCTGTCAAAGCAATCATGAGCGTAACATATCAGAGGTTGCCTTACCACCCCCCCCCCCCCCCCCCCCCCCTCGCTCTCTCTCTAATACCGTTTGACTTCGGACTGGAAGGTCATAATCTGACTCACAAGGTTCACAACAGGAAAACAGAGGGGAAAAAATAAGAAAAGAAAGCAGGGATAACCTTCAAATGAAATCCTCTCGTCTAGCAACCAGATCCACTCTTTGACCTCTGTGGCTAATTATGAATTAAAGTCCATATCTGCCTTTATATAAACCATCACCCCTCTTTTTCCCATTATTGTTATCTTGGTGTAGGATTAGCAGGAAACTAAGGGGATGATGTTGTCAAAGCTGATGTCAACTGTACAATTATTCAAGTCATCCCTCATCCCTTCTTCCAAGAAAATAAGACACTGGAGATTAAGATAAGACATTCCTAAAGAATGAGGGAAAGAAATTCAAGCCTCTTGGAAGGAATAGACGTGACTCTAGCTCACAATGGAAAATATTGATGCTTTATTCATCTAATTCAAGTTAAAACCATGATGTTTCAGCCGTCAATGGCCTTCATCAGAATGACAGTCTTGACATTAGATAATTAGCCAAAATATCTAGTAGAGAACAGACAAGGACTAATCACACCAAGTAAACAAACTAAATACTCATTAGATTTCCTGCTATTTCTTCTTCATAACTTCCCCGTTGTTTAATTTGGTTGCTTTAATATTGAGCTCATTAATAATCTTTACCAGGTTACGTTACATTAAGTCCCTGGCACAACATAATTTAGCTTAGCATAGAGAGGCACCAGGAGAATGGACACATCATGATAACTTGCACACACACACACACACACACACACACACGCACGCACGCACGCATGCGAGCACACACACACACACGCACGCACGCACGCACGCACGCACGCACGCACGCACGCACACACACACACACACACACACACACACACACACACACACACACACACACACACACACACACACACACACACACACACACACACACACACACACACACACACACACACACACACACACACACACACACACACACACACACACACACACACACACATATGGGTTGTACTGAGTGAGAACCCCATTAAATGCCTTTTAATGGGAGTAATTCTCAATGTGGTTTATTGTTCTCCGTTAATTTGCCAGCTAGCTTCTATTCCATATGGACTAACTCCCAGTTATCAGCTAAACTAGACAGACTGTATGGGCTCAATAGAGCAGTCACTGGGTATTACTGTATTATCACTGCTATACAAGGCAGTGGTGGTAGTGCATTAGCAGTGGAACAGGTGTAGAGCTGATTACGGAAGACCTGTAACTAGAAGCTGAATTTGGTGGGAACACAGTTAAGCTACATCACATTTGATGTGATATAAAAAGCAAATGTGATTTTACATAAAACTGCTGTATAGACATATTTACGTGTCACCTAGATCTTGTACAGTTGAAGTCGGAAGTTTACATACACTTAGGTTGGAGTCATTAAAACTCGTTTTTCAACCACACCACAAATTTCTTGTTAACAAACTATAGTTTTGGCAAGTCGGTTAGGACATCTACTTTGTGCACGACACAAGTAGTTTTTCCAACAATTGTTTACAGATTATTTCACTTGTTATTCACTGTATCACAATTCCAGGGGGTCAGAAGTTTACATACACTATGTTGACTGTGCCTTTAAACAGCTTGGAAAAATCCAGAAAACGATGTCATGGCTTTAGAAGCTTCTGATAGGCTAATTGACATCATTTGAGTCAATTGGAGGTGTACCTGTGGATGTATTTCAAGGCCTACCTTCAAACTCAGTGCCTCTTTGCTTGACATCATGGGAAAATCAAAAGAAATCAGTCAAGATCTCAGAAAAATAATTGTAGACCTCCACAAGTCTGGTTCATCCTTGGGAGCAATTTCCAAACGCCTGAAGGTACCACGTTCATCTGTACAAACAATAGTACGCAAGTATAAACACCATGGGACCACGCAGCCATCATACCGCTCAGGAAGGAGACGCGTTCTGTCTCCTAGAGATTAACATACATTGGTGCGAAAAGTGCAAATCACTCCATGAACAACAGCAAAGGACCTTGTGAAGATGCTGGAAGAAACAGGTACAAAAGTATCTATATCCACAGTAAAATGAGTCCTATATCGACATAACCTGAAAGACCGCTCAGCAAGGAAGAAGCCACTGCTCCAAAACTGCCATAAAAAAAGCCAGACTACGGTTTGCAACTGCACATGGGGACAAAGATCACACTTTTTGGAGAAATGTCCTCTGGTCTGATGAAACAAAAATAGAACTGTTTGGCCATAATGACCATTGTTATGTTTGGAGGGAAAAGCTGGAGGCTTGCAAGCCCGAAGAACACCATCCCAACCGTGAAGCACGGGGGTGGCAGCATCATGTTGTGGGGGTGCTTTGCTACAGGAGGGACTGGTGCATTTCACAAAATAGATGTCATCATGAGGTAGGAAAATTATGTGGATATATTGAAGCAACATCTCAAGACATCAGTCAGGAAGGTAAAGCTTGGTCACAAATGGGTCTTCCAAATGGACAATGACCCCAAGCATACTTCCAAAGTTGTGGCAAAATGGCTAAAGGACAACAAAGTCAAGGTATTGGAGTGGCCATCACAAAGCCCTGACCTCAATCCTATAGAACATTTGTGGGCAGAACTGAAAAAGTGTGTTCGAGCAAGGCCTACAAACCTGACTCAGTTACACCAGCTCTGTCAGGAGGAATGGGCCAAAATTCACCCAACTTATTGTGGGAAGCTTGTGGAAGGCTACCCGAAACATTTCACCCAAGTTAAACAATTTAAAGGCAATGCTACCAAATACTAATTGAGTGTATGTAAACTTCTGACCCACAGGGAATGTGATGAAAGAAATAAAATATGAAATAAATAATTCTCTCTACTATTATTATGACATTTCACATTCTTAAAATAAAGCGGTGATCCTAACTGACCTAAGACAGGGAATTTTTACTTGGATTAAATGTCAGGATTTTTTTTTTTTAACTGAGTTTAAATGTATTTGGCTAAGGTGTATGTAAACTTCCGACTTCAACTGTATATTTAGATCCTAGTTTTAGAACTAGAATATTTAGAACTAGTTTTTGTTAGTTGTTATCCCCGGCCAGGGCATTGTCCCCGGCTAGGTTACTTTCTAAATTGTAATCTGTTACAGTTGCTAGTTAACTGTCCAAAATTGTAATCGGTAATGCAATTTTTGGATTACCCAAACTCAGTAATGTGATCTGATTACCTTCAGTTACTTTTGGATTACTTTCCCCTTAAGAGGCACTAGAAGAAGACAAAAAGGATCCATCAAACGCATGTGGTGTGTCATCATAGTGGTCTTTGACTTGGGGTTAGACTCTCTCAGGTGGAACAAACGTAAACTTGCACCTTTTTTCAATGCTGAATGGAATGTCATTGTGAAAACAGAAAGGTGTCATAATGTTTCTTTTTTTTACAAACATTCTTTCGGATTTTAAAAGTAATCCAAGTATCTGTAAAGCGATTACAACATTTTTACTGATTACAGTTACAGATTTTTGTAATCAGTTTACATTTAACTGATTACATGTAATCGGTTACTCCCCAACCCTGTCCCCGGCCCCCATTTTGACAGAACTGATTGGGTGTTAGGATGCACTATATTGACAGGGATTGTGTGTTACTCAGCTTTTTGAAGGTGGTTGTTTGGTGTTAGCAGAAACTGTGGCTCCTCCTCTGTAGTCATACAATGACCACCAGTGCCCACACATAGAAAAGTGACTGTGGGTGATCAAATAAATCACCCTGTAAAAGGGTGTGTGTGCGTGTATGTGTTTATGTGTGTGTGTGCGCGCGTGTGTGTGTACTTGCAGTGTATGTGCATGTGTGAGCACATTGCCTGCCTGCCTTTGTGTGTGTGAGAGCAGGATAGTCAGACAGAGAGAGAGAGATGAGAGATGAGAGATGAGAGATTCCAGCTCACTCTTGCCCATTTTCACCTCCCATTATCTAATTAGCTTCTCATTTCCCCTCCATCAGTGCACTGACCTGGATTAGTGCTGTGTGTGGGCTGGCCAGGCAGGACAAGAGGGGCAGGGTGGGGCCCAGAGAGAGAGGGGCCAAACTGGGGAGGAAAAGAGGTAGGGAGGGTGGGGGGAACCATAAATCATCTAGAGCAGCAGGAGTGGAGAGAGAGGGGGATTTATAAAGATGTCACGCTCTGCTCGGGCCAGCCCACTTGTGGACAAAGTGATGTATTCACAAGTGCAATGCCAAGACACACACATGTTCACACACACACACACACACACACACACACACACACACACACACACACACACACACACACACACACACACACACACACACACACACACACACACACACACACACACACACACACACACACACACACACACACACACACACACACACACACACACACACAGGCTTCACTACCTCATTATGCCAGAGCCCAGTGGTCATTCATCTCCCAGGGCTGCCAGGCTGCATCCAGGGGGCTCTACTCACCAGACCAGAGAATTTATTCAGGCCTGGAGTTACCCATTTCATTAGCCATTCAATCTGTTCTCTCTCTCTCTCTCTCTCTCTCTCTCTCTCTCTCTCTCTCTCTCTCTCTCTCTCTCTCTCTCTCTCTCTCTCTCTCTCTCTCTCTCTCTCTCTCTTTCTCTCTTTCTCTCCCTCTCTTTCTATATCCCTCTCTATATCTCTCTCTCTGTCAGTCTATCTCTCCCTCCCTCTTTCTCTCTCATTGTATATGTATACCTCTCTCTCTCTCTCTCTCTCTCTCTCTCTCTCTCTGGTCTCTTTACAGGAATGGATCACACACTCTTGCAAACACACATGCACAGGCTCTTGTATGCGCCCGCACACATACGCACACACAGTCACACACACTCGCACACGCTCATGCAAACACACACACAGTAGCCTTACAAGCCACATACCATCCCACCCTGACTTGTGTGTATTCTCCATTACTCTGTGCTGTGGTGAAATGGACAATCTCTCTATTGTGATCAGGGCTGAGGGCATGAAGAGACAGAGGATCTCCCAGAGGTAAACCTGACCAGGAGCCACCACCAGCCCCTCCAGTCCAGTAATGGTGTTATTAATGGGGCCAATTGCTCCTGGTCCTTCATCTTAGGGGGCCGCCACCCCAAGATGATTTATTAATGGTAAAGCTAACTCCCATTCCACACACACATAAAACAAATATGTTAGGACTGTTCCCACTGGTCTGTTACTGTGATACAGACAGGCGCATGCAAGCACACACAATCGCGGACACACACATCAGAATGAAGAGGGAATATTTCTGTCCAATGTATACTGATATCACAGGCAGCGGGTTACCATATCATCACAGCAATATGAAACCACTGAATCTCCATTCACGTCCCTCTCCCTACAGAATAATCCACGGAATATGTTCATCAGCTGTGCTTTATCCCAGTAGACTCCTCTGCTTTAAACACTTAACAACTAAATAAATAATGCTCCACTTTCTCTCTCTGTGTAACACACACACACACACAGGCAGCACCAGCCACTAGTCTTGGGTCCCACAGCAGCAGGAGTCCTTAAAGCCAATAATGTGCTTCCTTCCGCTTGGGCCGCGCAGCAGCGCCTAGGCCGCTCACAGGCAGATTATGGGCCTTTAACTACCACCCAGGCCTGTAATGTGACTCTAATGCTCAGGGGCTGTCAGCTAGGGTGGAGGGAGAATGACTCCAGAGAGAGAGGGAGGGAGGGAGGGATAGATAGATAGAGAGGGACAGAGAGAATGAAAGGAGGACAGGACACATCATAGCCCTACAGTCCCACCCCTCCACTCCTCCACCTGTTAGACTGTTCATCCCCTCCTCCTCCAGCAGGCCTGACCCCCCACCTCTCTGTCACACTAGGCCTCTATAACCACCTCATCATCTCTCTCTTTGTCTCTCTCTCCCCATTCCTCTGTTCCCCTCACCCTCCATCAGCAGGGTTTCTATACCTCTCTCTTCCTCTTCCTCATCCTCTTCTTGATACTCCTAGAGAGAGCTGCCACAGACAACTATCTCTCTACTGATTGAATGGTAGATAAAGTATCTGAAGTGTGTGTGTGGGAAGCTCTCCCAAGTGTCGCCTTGTGTCAGGAACTTACAGTGATAACCCATTAAGATGGCTGTTTTTACAGGTGTCGCCTTGTGTCAGGAACTTACAGTGATAACCCATTAAGATGGCTGTTTTTACAGGTGTCACCTTGTGTGAGGAACTTACAGTGATAACCCATTAAGATGGCTGTTTTTACAGGTGTCGCCTTGTGTCAGGAACTTACAGTGATAACCCATTAAGATGGCTGTTTTTACAGGTGTCGCCTTGTGTCAGGAACTTACAGTGATAACCCATTGGTGCGGCAGGTAGCCTAGTGGTTAGAGTGTTGAACTAGTAACTGAAAGGTTGCAAGATCAAATCCCTGAGCTGACAAGGTACAAATCTGTCATTCTGCCCCTGAACAAGGCAGTTAACCCACTGTTCCTAGGCCGTCATTGAAAATAAGAATTTGTTCTTAACTGACTTGCCTAGTTAAATAAAGGTAAAAAATATGGTTGTTTTTAATTCAAAGAGCTTTTCTTTGAAATGACAATCAATAACATCTTCTCTCGAGTGCCACTGTTTCTCTAGTCGCTCAGGAAAACAGTATTTTTCAACCTAACCAGCGCAAAGCTTCACTAACCCTGGCTGAATACCCAGACACCATCAGTTGATCTATCACACCATCTCCTCAGAGCAGACAGAGGATGGAGCTTGCGTCGAAATGGCACCCTATTGTCTAAATAGTCCACTACTTTTGACCAGAGCCCTATGAGCCCGGGCCAAAAGTAGTGCACTCTATAGAGAATAGGGTGCCATTTGGGATGCAGACAGGCATCAAATCCTCCTGAAATGACATGTGAACATCAATATCAGTCTCCTCCCCTCTCTCCTTACGACGTGACAGTAAAAGCTCTATTGATTTTGGTCAGATTAAGGATACTGTTGGGAGCCATTTAAACATACAAGTTGAAGTGTCCTGGCTGATTGTGAGTGATGTGTATCAGGGTGTATAATCACCAGTGTTTGGGAAGAGAACATAGTCTGGAGGACCAGAGACATTTCCATGAAGAGGGAGTGGAGTGGGGGAGGAGGTCTGAGTGGAGGGATGTGTCAGTAAAGGAGATATTACACAGTTCATTGAGTGGGTACTGCTTTGCACTAACAGAGAAATATCAAAAGCTACATGTCCATAAGGCATGCACGCGTACCGTACACTACATAAACACATTGAGATATACAAATGATTTCAAAAACATAAAGGGCAATGCGCACACACACACACACACACACACACACACACACACACACACACACACACACACACACACACACACACACACACACACACACACACACACACACACACACACACACACACACACACACACACACACACACACACACACACACACACACACACACACACACACACACACACACACACACTCTCCCGTCCAGTCCAGCAGCTATATATTTCCCCAAGCCATGTTCAGTGATGGCCCTGATGATGCTCCATATGGACCTCTGGGGTGTGAAGGTTAAAACTGCTGAGACATACTGCGGCTGGGCTGCCTGAGGGATGGCTGGGGTAATATATGGATCTGTTTAAAGGTGGGGGGCAGGGTCAGATAGGAGAACTGTTAAACCCACTCCATCCCCCTGACCTGACCACAGCCAGCCTGGGTCTGCATGAAGGAGGCACACACAAACATGGAGGAAACACACACAAACACCCCACACACAGACACACGCACACAGCTCTCACTGGAGAGGGATTGATGCATCTATCAGCAGGTTGATCCACATTCAGGGAGAGAGAGAGGGATGATTCACCCTGCGCTCGCTGTAACTACCCAACATTATGCAAACTAAGAGAGGACCATAGGATGGAGCAGTGTGTGTGTGTGTGTCTGTTCTGGACAAAACTTAACACGTTAACAGATGTAATGAACACGTTTGTCTTGGTTCACTTCGTAAGGGAAGATTCAGATAAGCTGGAAAAATAATGCCATCTATATTATAGAAACACTGATCTAGAATACAAATATTTGATGTAGTCAAAAGTGATTCACCTGGGCATTTTCTTCTTACGGATAGGTAAGGTTTATGACTAAAGGTTTACGGAGTGAAATAAAGTAGAAATTTAAATATATGCATTGTGAGAAAAATCTATTATGTTCCATGAATTGTAAAAATGACCTGCCAATATTTTCTCCCGATAAGTAAAATTTCCATTTTCAATCAATATTTATTGCTTCGTTACAGATTAGTAACATACAATATTTATATTTACCATTATTTATATTTTAAGGAAGGACCATTACAAATATTTCAACTTTATTTAAAATCAAAGAATGGTGAGGCATTCCAAACATAAATTCAGAGTGGTCAATAAGCCGGGAATGAATGAATGAATATAATATTTTACCAAGATGTCAATACTATGTAATAAACATATCACTGCGATCATCTACAATACAGAATAATGTATTTTGCAAAAACTTGAATTACCACCAGTTAACCGAATAAAATCAATTAACTGTAGCTATGCGCTTAATACCAATTTCAAAATGTATATTACTGTAAAATGTAAAGGTGTTAGTAAACAATAAGAATAAACAATAACAAGCCACATCTGATAATGGTAGATTCTTTAATCAACCTATAAAAGTGATAGAATTATAACAACACACCTAATAATTGTAATAGTCAATAGCTGCTGGTGCTGTCTAGGTTATGAGCACACAACCAGCCGTAAGTGTGTCAGTAGAAACACCAGGAGAAGAGTTGACTAAGATGGTTGGGTTGTTGTGAGTATTAACCACACTACTGTATTACTACAGCCTTGATATGTCTCCTGCTGTTCACACCCAGCCTCCTCCACACTACTGTATTACTACAGCCTTGATATGTCTCCTGCTGTTCTCACCCAGCCTCCTCCACACTACTGTATTACTACAGCCTTGATATGTCTCCTGCTGTTCTCACCCAGCCTCCTCCACACTACTGTATTACTACAGCCTTGATATGTCTCCTGCTGTTCACACCCAGCCTCCTCTACACTACTGTATTACTACAGCCTTGATATGTCTCCTGCTGTTCACACCCAGCCTCCTCCACACTACTGTATTACTACAGCCTTGATATGTCTCCTGCTGTTCACACCCAGCCTCCTCCACACTACTGTATTACTACAGCCTTGATATGTCTCCTGCTGTTCTCACCCAGCCTCCTCTACACTACTGTATTACTACAGCCTTGATATGTCTCCTGCTGTTCTCACCCAGCCTCCTCTACACTACTGTATTACTACAGCCTTGATATGTCTCCTGCTGTTCTCACCCAGCCTCCTCTACACTACTGTATTACTACAGCCTTGATATGTCTCCTGCTGTTCTCACCCAGCCTCCTCTACACTACTGTATTACTACAGCCTTGATATGTCTCCTGCTGTTCACACCCAGCCTCCTCTACACTACTGTATTACTACAGCCTTGATATGTCTCCTCTACACTACTGTATTACTACAGCCTTGATATGTCTCCTGCTGTTCACACCCAGCCTCCTCTACACTACTGTATTACTACAGCCTTGATATGTCTCCTGCTGTTCTCACCCAGCCTCCTCTACACTACTGTATTACTACAGCCTTGATATGTCTCCTGCTGTTCACACCCAGCCTCCTCCACACTACTGTATTACTACAGCCTTGATATGTCTCCTGCTGTTCTCACCCAGCCTCCTCTACACTACTGTATTACTACAGCCTTGATATGTCTCCTGCTGTTCACACCCAGCCTCCTCTACACTACTGTATTACTACAGCCTTGATATGTCTCCTGCTGTTCACACCCAGCCTCCTCTACACTACTGTATTACTACAGCCTTGATATGTCTCCTGCTGTTCTCACCCAGCCTCCTCTACACTACTGTATTACTACAGCCTTGATATGTCTCCTGCTGTTCACACCCAGCCTCCTCTACACTACTGTATTACTACAGCCTTGATATGTCTCCTGCTGTTCACACCCAGCCTCCTCCACACTACTGTATTACTACAGCCTTGATATGTCTCCTGCTGTTCTCACCCAGCCTCCTCCACACTACTGTATTACTACAGCCTTGATATGTCTCCTGCTGTTCACACCCAGCCTCCTCTACACTACTGTATTACTACAGCCTTGATATGTCTCCTGCTGTTCACACCCAGCCTCCTCCACACTACTGTATTACTACAGCCTTGATATGTCTCCTGCTCTTCTCACCCAGCCTCCTCTACACTACTGTATTACTACAGCCTTGATATGTCTCCTGCTGTTCTCACCCAGCCTCCTCAACACTACTGTATTACTACAGCCTTGATATGTCTCCTGCTGTTCACACCCAGCCTCCTCTACACTACTGTATTACTACAGCCTTGATATGTCTCCTGCTGTTCTCACCCAGCCTCCTCAACACTACTGTATTAGTACAGCCTTGATATGTCTCCTGCTGTTCACACCCAGCCTCCTCTACACTACTGTATTACTACAGCCTTGATATGTCTCCTGCTGTTCTCACCCAGCCTCCTCTACACTACTGTATTACTACAGCCTTGATATGTCTCCTGCTGTTCACACCCAGCCTCCTCCACACTACTGTATTACTACAGCCTTGATATGTCTCCTGCTGTTCACACCCAGCCTCCTCCACACTACTGTATTACTACAGCCTTGATATGTCTCCTGCTGTTCTCACCCAGCCTCCTCTACACTACTGTATTACTACAGCCTTGATATGTCTCCTGCTGTTCACACCCAGCCTCCTCTACACTACTGTATTACTACAGCCTTGATATGTCTCCTGCTGTTCTCACCCAGCCTCCTCCACACTACTGTATTACTACAGCCTTGATATGTCTCCTGCTGTTCTCACCCAGCCTCCTCTACACTACTGTATTACTACAGCCTTGATATGTCTCCTGCTGTTCTCACCCAGCCTCCTCTACACTACTGTATTACTACAGCCTTGATATGTCTCCTGCTGTTCACACCCAGCCTCCTCTACACTACTGTATTACTACAGCCTTGATATGTCTCCTGCTGTTCTCACCCAGCCTCCTCTACACTACTGTATTACTACAGCCTTGATATGTCTCCTGCTGTTCTCACCCAGCCTCCTCCACACTACTGTATTACTACAGCCTTGATATGTCTCCTGCTGTTCACACCCAGCCTCCTCCACACTACTGTATTACTACAGCCTTGATATGTCTCCTGCTGTTCTCACCCAGCCTCCTCTACACTACTGTATTACTACAGCCTTGATATGTCTCCTGCTGTTCACACCCAGCCTCCTCTACACTACTGTATTACTACAGCCTTGATATGTCTCCTGCTGTTCTCACCCAGCCTCCTCTACACTACTGTATTACTACAGCCTTGATATGTCTCCTGCTGTTCTCACCCAGCCTCCTCTACACTACTGTATTACTACAGCCTTGATATGTCTCCTGCTGTTCACACCCAGCCTCCTCTACACTACTGTATTACTACAGCCTTGATATGTCTCCTGCTGTTCACACCCAGCCTCCTCTACACTACTGTATTACTACAGCCTTGATATGTCTCCTGCTGTTCACACCCAGCCTCCTCTACACTACTGTATTACTACAGCCTTGATATGTCTCCTGCTGTTCTCACCCAGCCTCCTCTACACTACTGTATTACTACAGCCTTGATATGTCTCCTGCTGTTCTCACCCAGCCTCCTCCACACTACTGTATTACTACAGCCTTGATATGTCTCCTGCTGTTCTCACCCAGCCTCCTCAACACTACTGTATTACTACAGCCTTGATATGTCTCCTGCTGTTCTCACCCAGCCTCCTCCACACTACTGTATTACTACAGCCTTGATATGTCTCCTGCTGTTCTCACCCAGCCTCCTCTACACTACTGTATTACTACAGCCTTGATATGTCTCCTGCTGTTCTCACCCAGCCTCCTCAACACTACTGTATTACTACAGCCTTGATATGTCTCCTGCTGTTCTCACCCAGCCTCCTCCACACTACTGTATTACTACAGCCTTGATATGTCTCCTGCTGTTCTCACCCAGCCTCCTCCACACTACTGTATTACTACAGCCTTGATATGTCTCCTGCTGTTCTCACCCAGCCTCCTCCACACTACTGTATTACTACAGCCTTGATATGTCTCCTGCTGTTCACACCCAGCCTCCTCTACACTACTGTATTACTACAGCCTTGATATGTCTCCTGCTGTTCTCACCCAGCCTCCTCTACACTACTGTATTACTACAGCCTTGATATGTCTCCTGCTGTTCTCACCCAGCCTCCTCCACACTACTGTATTACTACAGCCTTGATATGTCTCCTGCTGTTCACACCCAGCCTCCTCTACACTACTGTATTACTACAGCCTTGATATGTCTCCTGCTGTTCTCACCCAGCCTCCTCCACACTACTGTATTACTACAGCCTTGATATGTCTCCTGCTGTTCTCACCCAGCCTCCTCCACACTACTGTATTACTACAGCCTTGATATGTCTCCTGCTGTTCTCACCCAGCCTCCTCTACACTACTGTATTACTACAGCCTTGATATGTCTCCTGCTGTTCTCACCCAGCCTCCTCTACACTACTGTATTACTACAGCCTTGATATGTCTCCTGCTGTTCACACCCAGCCTCCTCCACACTACTGTATTACTACAGCCTTGATATGTCTCCTGCTGTTCTCACCCAGCCTCCTCCACACTACAACTACCCAGCCTCCTCTACACTACTACCACCCAGCCTCCTCTACACTATAACTACCCAGCCTCCTCTACACTATAACTACCCAGCCTCCTCTACACTACAACTACCCAGCCTCCTCTACCCTATAACTACACTGCCTCCTCTACACTATAACTACCCAGCCTCCTCTACACTACTGTATTACTACAGCCTTGATATGTCTCCTGCTGTTCTCACCCAGCCTCCTCCACACTACTGTATTACTACAGCCTTGATATGTCTCCTGCTGTTCACACCCAGCCTCCTCTACACTACTGTATTACTACAGCCTTGATATGTCTCCTGCTGTTCTCACCCAGCCTCCTCTACACTACTGTATTACTACAGCCTTGATATGTCTCCTGCTGTTCTCACCCAGCCTCCTCCACACTACTGTATTACTACAGCCTTGATATGTCTCCTGCTGTTCTCACCCAGCCTCCTCTACACTACTGTATTACTACAGCCTTGATATGTCTCCTGCTGTTCTCACCCAGCCTCCTCTACACTACTGTATTACTACAGCCTTGATATGTCTCCTGCTGTTCTCACCCAGCCTCCTCTACACTACTGTATTACTACAGCCTTGATATGTCTCCTGCTGTTCTCACCCAGCCTCCTCTACACTACTGTATTACTACAGCCTTGATATGTCTCCTGCTGTTCACACCCAGCCTCCTCTACACTACTGTATTACTACAGCCTTGATATGTCTCCTGCTGTTCACACCCAGCCTCCTCTACACTACTGTATTACTACAGCCTTGATATGTCTCCTGCTGTTCACACCCAGCCTCCTCTACACTACTGTATTACTACAGCCTTGATATGTCTCCTGCTGTTCTCACCCAGCCTCCTCTACACTACTGTATTACTACAGCCTTGATATGTCTCCTGCTGTTCACACCCAGCCTCCTCTACACTACTGTATTACTACAGCCTTGATATGTCTCCTGCTGTTCACACCCAGCCTCCTCTACACTACTGTATTACTACAGCCTTGATATGTCTCCTGCTGTTCTCACCCAGCCTCCTCTACACTACTGTATTACTACAGCCTTGATATGTCTCCTGCTGTTCTCACCCAGCCTCCTCTACACTACTGTATTACTACAGCCTTGATATGTCTCCTGCTGTTCTCACCCAGCCTCCTCTACACTACTGTATTACTACAGCCTTGATATGTCTCCTGCTGTTCTCACCCAGCCTCCTCTACACTACTGTATTACTATAGCCTTGATATGTCTCCTGCTGTTCACACCCAGCCTCCTCCACACTACTGTATTACTACAGCCTTGATATGTCTCCTGCTGTTCTCACCCAGCCTCCTCTACACTACTGTATTACTACAGCCTTGATATGTCTCCTGCTGTTCACACCCAGCCTCCTCTACACTACTGTATTACTACAGCCTTGATATGTCTCCTGCTGTTCTCACCCAGCCTCCTCTACACTACTGTATTACTATAGCCTTGATATGTCTCCTGCTGTTCACACCCAGCCTCCTCTACACTACTGTATTACTATAGCCTTGATATGTCTCCTGCTGTTCACACCCAGCCTCCTCTACACTACTGTATTACTACAGCCTTGATATGTCTCCTGCTGTTCTCACCCAGCCTCCTCCACACTACTGTATTACTACAGCCTTGATATGTCTCCTGCTGTTCTCACCCAGCCTCCTCCACACTACTGTATTACTACAGCCTTGATATGTCTCCTGCTGTTCTCACCCAGCCTCCTCCACACTACTGTATTACTACAGCCTTGATATGTCTCCTGCTGTTCACACCCAGCCTCCTCTACACTACTGTATTACTACAGCCTTGATATGTCTCCTGTTGTTCTCACCCAGCCTCCTCCCCACTACTGTATTACTACAGCCTTGATATGTCTCTTGCTGTTCACACCCAGCCTCCTCTACACTACTGTATTACTACAGCCTTGATATGTCTCCTCTACACTACTGTATTACTACAGCCTTGATATGTCTCCTGCTGTTCCCACCCAGCCTCCTCCACACTACTGTATGACTACAGCCTTGATATGTCTCCTGCTGTTCTCACCCAGCCTCCTCTACACTACTGTATTACTACAGCCTTGATATGTCTCCTGCTGTTCACACCCAGCCTCCTCTACACTACTGTATTACTACAGCCTTGATATGTCTCCTGCTGTTCACACCCAGCCTCCTCCACACTACTGTATTACTACAGCCTTGATATGTCTCCTCTACACTACTGTATTACTACAGCCTTGATATGTCTCCTGCTGTTCACACCCAGCCTCCTCTACACTACTGTATTACTACAGCCTTGATATGTCTCCTGCTGTTCTCACCCAGCCTCCTCCACACTACTGTATTACTACAGCCTTGATATGTCTCCTGCTGTTCTCACCCAGCCTCCTCTACACTACTGTATTACTACAGCCTTGATATGTCTCCTGCTGTTCACACCCAGCCTCCTCTACACTACTGTATTACTACAGCCTTGATATGTCTCCTGCTGTTCTCACCCAGCCTCCTCCACACTACTGTATTACTACAGCCTTGATATGTCTCCTCTACACTACTGTATTACTATAGCCTTGATATGTCTCCTGCTGTTCACACCCAGCCTCCTCTACACTACTGTATTACTACAGCCTTGATATGTCTCCTGCTGTTCTCACCCAGCCTCCTCTACACTACTGTATTACTACAGCCTTGATATGTCTCCTGCTGTTCTCACCCAGCCTCCTCTACACTACTGTATTACTACAGCCTTGATATGTCTCCTGCTGTTCTAACCCAGCCTCCTCTACACTACTGTATTACTACAGCCTTGATATGTCTCCTGCTGTTCTCACCCAGCCTCCTCAACACTACTGTATTACTACAGCCTTGATATGTCTCCTGCTGTTCTCACCCAGCCTCCTCTACACTACTGTATTACTACAGCCTTGATATGTCTCCTCAACACTACTGTATTACTACAGCCTTGATATGTCTCCTGCTGTTCACACCCAGCCTCCTCTACACTACTGTATTACTACAGCCTTGATATGTCTCCTGCTGTTCTCACCCAGCCTCCTCTACACTACTGTATTACTACAGCCTTGATATGTCTCCTATTGTTCTCACCCAGCCTCCTCCACACTACTGTATTACTACAGCCTTGATATGTCTCCTATTGTTCTCACCCAGCCTCCTCCACACTACTGTATTACTACAGCCTTGATATGTCTCCTGCTGTTCTCACCCAGCCTCCTCTACACTACTGTATTACTACAGCCTTGATATGTCTCCTGCTGTTCACACCCAGCCTCCTCTACACTACTGTATTACTACAGCCTTGATATGTCTCCTGCTGTTCACACCCAGCCTCCTCTACACTACTGTATTACTACAGCCTTGATATGTCTCCTATTGTTCTCACCCAGCCTCCTCAACACTACAACTACCCAGCCTCCTCTACACTACTACCACCCAGCCTCCTCTACACTATAACTACCCAGCCTCCTCTACACTACAACTACCCAGCCTCCTCTACCCTATAACTACACTGCCTCCTCTACACTATAACTACCCAGCCTCCTCTACACTACAACTACCCAGCCTCCTCTACACTATAACTACCCAGCCTCTTCTACACTACAACTACCCAGCCTCATCTACACTCTAACTACACTGCCTCCTCTACACTACAACTACACAGCCTCCTCTACACTACAACTACCAAACCTCCTCTCTCGACACTACAACTACCCAGCCTCCTCTACCCTATAACTACACTTCCTCCTCTACACTATAACTACCCAGCCTCCTCTACCCTATAACTACACTTCCTCCTCTACACTATAACTACCCAGCCTCCTCTACACTATAACTACCCATTCTCCTCTACACTATAACTACACTTCCTCCTCTACACTATAACTACCCAGCCTCCTCTACACTACAACTACCCAGCCTACTCTACACTACAACTACCCAGCCTCCTCTACCCTATAACTACACTTCCTACTCTACACTATAACTACCGAGCCTCCTCTACCCTATAACTACACTTCCTACTATACACTATAACTACCCAGCCTCGTCTACACTGCAACTACCCAACCTCCTCTACCCTATAACTACATTTCCTACTCTACACTATAACTACCCAGCCTCCTCTACCCTATAACTACAATTCCTACTCTACACTATAACTACCCAGCCTCCTCTACACTACAACTACCCAGCCTCCTCTACCCTATAACTACACTTCCTACTCTACACTATAGCTACCCAGCCTCCTCTACCCTATAACTACACTTCCTCCTCTACACTATAACTACCCAGCCTCCTCTACACTACAACTACCCAGCCTACTCTACACTACAACTACCCAGCCTCCTCTACACTACATCTACCCAGCCTCCTCTACACTATAACTACCCAGCCTCCTCTACACTATAACTACCCAGCCTCCTCTACACTACAACTACCCAGCCTCCTCTACGCTACAACTACCCAGCATCCTCTCTACTATAACTACCCAGCCTCCTCTCTACTATAACTACCCAGCCTCCTCTCTACTATAACTACCCAGCCTCCTTTCTCTTCACTACAACTACCCAGCCTCATCTATACTATAACTACCCAGCCTCCTCTCTCTACACTACAACTACCCAGCCTCCTCTCTCTACACTACAACTATCCAGCCTCCTCTCTCTACACTACAACTACCCAGCCTCCTCTCTCTACACTACAACTACCCAGCCTCCTCTACAACATTACTACCCAGCCTCTTCTTTACTATAACTACCCAGCCTCCTCTCTCCACACTACAACTACCCAGCCTCCTCCACACTAGAACTACCCAGCCTCCTCTTTACTATAGCTACCCAGCCTCCTCTCTCCACACTACAACTACCCAGCCTCCTCCACACTACAACTACCCAGCCTCCTCCACACTAGAACTACACAGCCTCTTCTTTACTATAACTACCCAGCCTCCTCTCTCCACACTACAACTACCCAGCCTCCTCCACACTAGAACTACCCAGCCTCCTCTTTACTATAACTACCCAGCCTCCTCTCTCCACACTATAACTACCCAGCCTCCTCTCTCCACACTACAACTACCCAGCCTCCTCCACACTATAACTACCCAGCCTCCTCTTCACTATAACTACCCAGCCTACTCTACACTACAACTACCCAGCCTCCTCTACACTACAACTACCCAGCCTCATCTCTCAACACTACAACTACCCAGCCTCCTCCACACTATAACTACCCAGCCTCCTCTATACTATAACTACCCAGCCTCCTCTACACTACAACTACCCAGCCTCCTCTACACTATAACTACCCATTCTCCTCTACACTATAACTACCCAGCCTCCTCTACACTAAACCTACCCATTCTAATCTACCCTTTAACTACACTGCCTCATCTACACTATAACTACCCAGCCTCCTCTACACTATAACTACCCAGACTACTCTACACTATAACTACCCAGCCTCCTCTACACTAAACCTACCCAGCCTAATCTACCCTTTAACTACACTACCTCATCTACACTATAACTACCCAGCCTACTCTACACTATAACTACCCAGCCTACTCTACACTATAACTACCCAGCCTCCTCTACACTAAACCTACCCAGCCTAATCTACCCTTTAACTACACTGCCTCATCTACACTATAACTACCCAACCTCCTCTACACTATAACTACCCAGCCTCATCTACACTCTAACTACACTGCCTCCTCTACACTCTAACTACACAGCCTCCTCTACACTACAACTACGAAGCCTCCTCTCTCGACACTACAACTACCAAGCCTCCTCTCTCGACACTACAACTACCCAGCCTCCTCTACACTATAACTACCCAGCCTCCTCTACACTATACAGTGGGGAGAACAAGTATTTGATACACTGCCGATTTTGCAGATTTTCCTACTTACAAAGCATGTAGAGGTCTGTAATTTTTATCATAGGTACACTTCAACTGTGAGAGACGGAATCTAAAACAAAAATCCCGAAAATCACATTGTATGATTTTTAAGTAATTAATTAGCATTTTATTGCATGACATAAGTATTTGATACATCAGAAAAGCAGAACTTAATATTTGGTACAGAATCCTTTGTTTGCAATTACAGAGATCATACGTTTCCTGTAGTTCTTGACCAGGTTTGCACACACTGCAGCAGGGATTTTGGCCCACTCCTCCATACAGACCTTCTCCAGATCCTTCAGGTTTCGGGGCTGTCGCTGGGCAATACGGACTTTCAGCTCCCTCCAAAGATTTTCTATTGGGTTCAGGTCTGGAGACTGGCTAGGCCACTCCAGGACCTTGAGATACTTCTTACGGAGCCACTCCTTAGTTGCCCTGGCTATGTGTTTCGGGTCGTTGTCATGCTGGAAGACCCAGCCACGACCCATCATCAATGCTCTTACTGAGGGAAGGAGGTTGTTGGCTAAGATCTCGCAATACATGGCCCCATCCATCCTCCCCTCAATACGGTGCAGTCGTCCTGTCCCCTTTGCAGAAAAGCATCCCCAAAGAATGATGTTTCCACCTCCATGCTTCACGGTTGGGATGGTGTTCTTGGGGTTGTACTCATCCTTCTTCTTCCTCCAAACACGGCGAGTGGAGTTTAGACCAAAAAGCTCTATTTTTGAATCATCAGACCACATGACCTTCTCCCATTCCTCCTCTGGATCATCCAGATGGTCATTGGCAAACTTCAGACGGGCCTGGACATGCGCCTGCTTGAGCAGGGGGACCTTGTGTGCGCTGCAGGATTTTAATCCATGACGGCGTAGTGTGTTACTAATGGTTTTCTTTGAGACTGTGGTCCCAGCTCTCTTCAGGTCATTGACCAGGTCCTGCCGTGTAGTTCTGGGCTGATCCCTCACCTTCCTCATGATCATTGATGCCCCACGAGGTGAGATCTTGCATGGAGCCCCAGACCGAGGGTGATTGACCATCATCTTGAACTTCTTCTATTTTCTTCTATTTTCTAATAATTGCACCAACAGTTGTTGCCTTCTCACCAAGCTGCTTGCCTATTGTCCTGTAGCCCATCCCAGCCTTGTGCAGGTCTACAATTTTATCCCTGATGTCCTTACACAGCTCTCTGGTCTTGGCCATTGTGGAGAGGTTGGAGTCTGTTTGATTGAGTGTGTGGACAGGTGTCTTTTATACAGGTAACGAGTTCAAACAGGTGCAGTTAATACAGGTAATGAGTGGAGAACAGGAGGGCTTCTTAAAGAAAAACTAACAGGTCTGTGAGAGCCGGAATTCTTACTGGTTGGTAGGTGATCAAATACTTATGTCATGCAATAAAATGCAAATGAATTACTTAAAAATCATACAATGTGATTTTCTGGATTTTTGTTTTAGATTCCGTCTCTCACAGTTGAAGTGTACCTATGATAAAAATTACAGACCTCTACATGCTTTGTAAGTAGGAAAACCTGCAAAATCGGCAGTGTATCAAATACTTGTTCTCCCCACTGTAACTACCCAGCCTCATCTACACTCTAACTACACTGCCTCCTCTACACTACAACTACACAGCCTCCTCTACACTACAACTACCAAGCCTCCTCCCTCGACACTACAACTACCCAGCCTCCTCTACACTATAACTACCCAGCCTCCTCTACCCTATAACTACACTTCCTCCTCTACACTATAACTACCCAGCCTCCTCTACACTACAACTACCCAGCCTACTCTACACTACAACTACCCAGCCTCCTCTACCCTATAACTACACTTCCTACTCTACACTATAACTACCCAGCCTCCTCTACCCTATAACTACACTTCCTCCTCTACACTATAACTACCCAGCCTCCTCTACACTACAACTACCCAGCCTCCTCTACCCTATAACTACACTTCCTACTCTACACTATAGCTACCCAGCCTCCTCTACCCTATAACTACACTTCCTCCTCTACACTATAACTACCCAGCCTCCTCTACACTACAACTACCCAGCGTACTCTACACTACAACTACCCAGCCTCCTCTACACTACATCTACCCAGCCTCCTCTACACTATAACCACCCAGCCTCCTCTACACTACAACTACCCAGCCTCCTCTCTACTATAACTACCCAGCCTCCTCTCTCTACACTACAACTACCCACCCTCCTCTCTCTACACTATAACTACCCAGCCTCATCTACACTCTAACTACACTGCCTCCTCTACACTCTAACTACACAGCCTCCTCTACACTACAACTACGAAGCCTCCTCTCTCGACACTACAACTACCAAGCCTCCTCTCTCGACACTACAACTACCCAGCCTCCTCTACACTATAACTACCCAGCCTCCTCTACACTATAACTACCCAGCCTCATCTACACTCTAACTACACTGCCTCCTCTACACTACAACTACACAGCCTCCTCTACACTACAACTACCAAGCCTCCTCCCTCGACACTACAACTACCCAGCCTCCTCTACACTATAACTACCCAGCCTCCTCTACCCTATAACTACACTTCCTCCTCTACACTATAACTACCCAGCCTCCTCTACACTACAACTACCCAGCCTACTCTACACTACAACTACCCAGCCTCCTCTACCCTATATCTACACTTCCTACTCTACACTATAACTACCCAGCCTCCTCTACCCTATAACTACACTTCCTCCTCTACACTATAACTACCCAGCCTCCTCTACACTACAACTACCCAGCCTCCTCTACCCTATAACTACACTTCCTACTCTACACTATAGCTACCCAGCCTCCTCTACCCTATAACTACACATCCTCCTCTACACTATAACTACCCAGCCTCCTCTACACTACAACTACCCAGCGTACTCTACACTACAACTACCCAGCCTCCTCTACACTACATCTACCCAGCCTCCTCTACACTATAACCACCCAGCCTCCTCTACACTACAACTACCCAGCCTCCTCTCTACTATAACTACCCAGCCTCCTCTCTCTACACTACAACTACCCACCCTCCTCTCTCTACACTATAACTACCCAGCCTCCTCTACACCATAACTACCCAGCCTCCTCTCACTACACAACAACTACCCAGCTTCCTCTATACAGTAACTACCCAGCCTAATCTATACTATATCTACCCAGCCTCCTCTCTCTACACTACAACTACCCAGCCTCCTCTCTCTACACTACAACTACCCAGCCTCCTCTACAATATTACTACCCAGCCTCCTCTACAACATTACTACCCAATCTCAACTCTCAACACTACAACTACCCAGCCTCCTCCACACTATAACTACCCAGCCTCTTCTTTACTATAACTACCCAGCATCCTCTCTCCACACTACAACTACCCAGCCTCCTCCAAACTAGAACTACCCAGCCTCCTCTTTACTATAACTACCCAGCCTCCTCTCTCCACACTACAACTACCCAGCCTCCTCCACACTACAACTACCCAGCCTCCTCTACACTATAACTACCCAGCCTCCTCTACCCTATAACTACACTGCCTCATCTACACTATAACTACCCAGCCTCCTCTACACTACAACTACCCAGCCTACTCTACACTACAGCTACCCAGCCTCCTCTACACTACAACTACCCAGCCTCCTCTCTACTATAACTACCTAGCCTCCTCTCTACTATAACTACCCAGCTTCCTCTCTACTATAACTACCCAGCCTCCTTTCTCTTCACTACAACTACCCAATCTCCTCTCTACTATAACTACCCTGCCTCCTCTCTACTATAACTACCCAGCCTCCTCTCTACTATAACTACCCAGCCTCCTCTCTACTATAACTACCCAGCCTCCTCTCTACTATAACTACCCAGCCTCCTCTCTACTACACTGCTCAAAAAAATAAAGGGAACAC
The DNA here is from genome assembly GCF_045679555.1 of Salvelinus alpinus. Lineage (NCBI taxonomy): Eukaryota > Metazoa > Chordata > Actinopteri > Salmoniformes > Salmonidae > Salvelinus > Salvelinus alpinus. The sequence continues at coordinate 28,111,601 of NC_092118.1, forward strand.
TTAAACAACACAATGTAACTCCAAGTCAATCACACTTCTGTGAAATCAAACTGTCCACTTAGGAAGCAACACTGATTGACAATAAATGTCACATGCTGTTGTGCAAATGGAATAGACAAAAGGTGGAAATTATAGGCAATTAGCAAGACACCCCCAATAAAGGAGTGGTTCTGCAGGTGGTGACCACAGACCACTTCTCAGTTCCTATGCTTCCTGGCTGATGTTTTGGTCACTTTTGAATGCTGGCGGTGCTTTCACTCTAGTGGTAGCATGAGACGGAGTCTACAACCCACACAAGTGGCTCAGGTAGTGCAGCTCATCCAGGATGGCACATCAATGCGAGCTGTGGCAAGAAGGTTTGCTGTGTCTGTCAGTGTGGTGTCCAGAGCATGGAGGCGCTACCAGGAGACAGGCCAGTACATCAGGAGACGTGGAGGAGGCCGTAGGAGGGCAACAACCCAGCAGCAGAACCGCTACCTCCGCCTTTGTGCAAGGAGGAGCAGGTGGAGCACTGCCAGAGCCCTGCAAAATGACCTCCAGCAGGCCACAAATGTGCATGTGTCTGCTCAAACAGTCAGAAACAGACTCCATGAGGGTGGTATGAGGGCCCAACGTCCACAGGTGGGGGTTGTGCTTACAGCCCAACACCATGCAGGACGTTTGGCATTTGCCAGAGAACACCAAGATTGGCAAATTCGCCACTGGCGCCCTGTGCTCTTCACAGATGAAAGCAGGTTCACACTGAGCACGTGACAGACGTGACAGAGTCTGGAGACGCCGTGGAGAACGTTCTGCTGCCTGCAACATCCTCCAGCATGACCGATTTGGCGGTGGGTCAGTCATGGTGTGGGGTGGCATTTCTTTGGGGGCCGCACAGCCCTCCATGTGCTCGCCAGAGGTAGCCTGACTGCCATTAGGTACCGAGATGAGATCCTCAGACCCCTTGTGAGACCATATGCTGGTGCGGTTGGCCCTGGGTTCCTCCTAATGCAAGACAATGCTAGACCTCATGTGGCTGGAGTGTGTCAGCAGTTCCTGCAAGAGGAAGGCATTGATGCTATGGACTGGCCCGCCCGTTCCCCAGACCTGAATCCAATTGAGCACATCTGGGACATCATGTCTCGCTCCATCCACCAACGCCACGTTGCACCACAGACTGTCCAGGAGTTGGCGGATGCTTTAGTCCAGGTCTGGGAGGAGATCCCTCAGGAGACCATCCGCCACCTCATCAGGAGCATGCCCAGGCGTTGTAGGGAGGTCATACAGGCACGTGGAGTCCACACACACTACTGAGCCTCATTTTGACTTGTTTTAAGGACATTACATCAAAGTTGGATCAGCCTGTAGTGTGGTTTTCCACTTTAATTTTGAGTGTGACTCCAAATCCAGACCTCCATGGGTTGATAAATTTGATTTCCATTGATAATTTTTGTGTGATTTTGTTGTCAGCACATTCAACTATGTAAAGAAAAAAGTATTTAATAAGAATATTTCATTCATTCAGATCTAGGATGTGTTATTTTAGTGTTCCCTTTATTTTTTTGAGCAGTGTATAACTACCCAGCCTCCTCTCTACTATAACTACCCAGCCTCCTCTCTACTATAACTACCCAGCCTCCTCTCTACTATAACTACCCAGCCTCCTCTCTACTATAAATACCCACCCTCCTCTACTATAACTACCCACCCTCTTCTCTACTATAACTACCCAGACTCCTTTCTCTTCACTACAACTACCCAGCCTCCTCTCTACTATAACTACCCAGCCTCCTCTTTCTACACTATAACGACCCAGCCTCCTCTACACTATAACTACCAAGCCTCCTGTCTCTACACTATAACTACCAAACCTCCTCTATACTATAACTACCCAGCCTCCTCTTTCTACACAAAAACTACCCAGCCTCCTCTCTCTATACTATAAAAACCAAGCCACCTCTACACTATAACTACCCAGCTGCCTCTACACAATACCTACCCAGCCTCCTCTCTCTACACTTTTCCTACCCAGCCTCGTCTCTACTATAACTACCCAGCCTCCTCTCTACTATAACTACCCAGCCTCCTCTATACTATAACTACCCAGCCTCCTCTCTCTACACTATAACTACCCAGCCTCCTCATTCTACACTACAACTACCCAGCCTCCTCTACACCATACCTACCCAGCAACCTCTCTCTACACTACAACTACCCAGCCTGATCTACACTACAACTACCCAGCCTCCTCTCTCTAAACTATAACTACCCAGCCTCCTCTACACGATAACTACCCAACCTCCTCTCTCTACACTACCACTACCCAGCCTCCTCTCACTACACAACAACTACCCAGCTTCCTCTATACAGTAACTACCCAGCCTCCTCTCTATACTATAACTACCCATTCTCCTCTCTCTACACTACAACTACCCAGCCTCCTCTCTCTACACTACAACTACCCAGCCTCTTCTACAACATTACTACCCAATCTCAACTCTCCACACTACAACTACCCAGCCTCCTCCACACTATAACCACCCAGCCTCTTCTTTACGAAAACTACCTAGCCTCCTCTCTCCACACTACAACTACCCAGCCTCCTCCACACTAGAACTACCCAGCCTCCTCTTTACTATAACTACCCAGCCTCCTCTCTCCACACTACAACTACCCAGCCTCCTCCACACTACAACTACCCAGCCTCCTGCACACTAGAACTACCCAGCCTCCTCTTTACTATAACTACCCAGCCTCCACTCTCCACACTATAACTACCAAGCCTCATCTCTCCACACTACAACTACCCAGCCTCTTCTTTACTATAACTACCCAGCCTCCTCTCTCCACACTACAACTACCCAGCCTCCTCCACACTAGAACTACCCAGCCTCCTCTTTACTATAACTACCCAGCCTCCTCTCTCCACACTACAACTACCCAGCCTCCTCCACACTACAACTACCCAGCCTCCTCTTTACTATAACTACCCAGCCTCCTCTCTCCACACTAGAACTACCCAGCCTCCTCTCTCCACACTAAGCCTACCCAGCCTCCTCTCTCCACACTACAACTACCCAGCCTCCTCCACACTACAACTACCCAGCCTCCTCTTTACTATAACTACCCAGCCTCCTCTCTCCACACTATAACTACCCAGCCTCCTCTCTCCACACTACAACTACCCAGCCTCCTCCACACTAGAACTACCCAGCCTCCTCCATACTATAACTACCCAGCCTCCTCTCTCCACACTATAACTACCCAGCCTCCTCTCTCCACACTACAACTACCCAGCCTCCTCCACACTATAACTACCCAGCCTCCTCTTTACTATAACTACCCAGCCTCCTCTCTCCACACTATAACTACCCAGCCTCATCTCTCAACACTACAACTACTCAGCCTCCTCCACACTATAACTACCCAGCCTCCTCTATACTATAACTACCCAGCCTCCTCTACACTACAACTACCCAGCCTCCTCTCTCTACACTACCACTACCCAGCCTCTTTTACACTATAACTACCCAGCCTCCTATCTCTACACTCCAACTACCCAGCCTCCTCTCTCTACACTACAACTACCCAGCCTCCTCTGCACTATAAATACCCAGCCTCCTCTACACTATAACTATCCAGCCTCTCTACACTAAACCTACCCAGCCTAATCTACCCTTTAACTACACTGCCTCATCTACACTATAACAACCAAGCCTCCTCTACACTATAACTACGCAGCCTACTCTACACTATAACTACCCAGCCTCCTCTACACTAAACCTACCCAGCCTAATCTACCCTTGAACTACACTGCCTCATCTACACTATAACTTCCCAACCTCCTCTACACTATAACTACCCAGCCTCATCTACACTCTAACTGCACTGCCTCCTCTACACTCTAACTACACAGCCTCCTCTACACTACAACTACCAAGCCTCCTCTCTCGACACTACAACTACCCAGCCTCCTCTACACTATAACTACCCAGCCTCCTCTACCCTATAACTACACTTCCTCCTCTACACTACAACTACCCAGCCTACTCTACACTACAACTACCCAGACTCCTCTATCCTATAACTACACTTCCTACTCTACACTATAACTACCCAGCCTCCTCTACCCTATAACTACACTTCCTCCTCCACACTAGAACTACCCAGCCTCCTCTTTACGATAACTACCCAGCCTCCTCTCTCCACACTACAACTACCCAGCCTCCTCCACACTACAACTACCCAGCCTCCTCCACACTAGAACTACCCAGCCTCCTCTTTACTATAACTACCCAGCCTCCACTCTCCACACTATAACTACCAAGCCTCATCTCTCCACACTACAACTACCCAGCCTCTTCTTTACTATAACTACCGAGCCTCCTCTCTCCACACTACAACTACCCAGCCTCCTCCACACTAGAACTACCCAGCCTCCTCTTTACTATAACTACCCAGCCTCCTCTCTCCACACTATAACTACCCAGCCTCATCTCTCAACACTACAACTACTCAGCCTCCTCCACACTATAACTACCCAGCCTCCTCTATACTATAACTACCCAGCCTCCTCTAAACTACAACTACCCAGCCTCCTCTCTCTACACTACCACTACCCAGCCTCTTTTACACTATAACTACCCAGCCTCCTCTCTCTACACTCCAACTACCCAGCCTCCTCTCTCTACACTACAACTACCCAGCCTCCTCTACACTATAACTACCCAGCCTCCTCTACACTATAACTATCCAGCCTCTCTACACTAAACCTACCCAGCCTAATCTACCCTTTAACTACACTGCCTCATCTACACTATAAGTACCAAGCCTCCTCTACACTATAACTACGCAGCCTACTCTACACTATAACTACCCAGCCTCCTCTACACTAAACCTACCCAGCCTAATCTACCCTTTAACTACACTGCCTCATCTACACTATAACTACCCAGCCTACTCTACACTATAACTACCCAGCCTCCTCTACACTAAACCTACCCAGCCTAATTTACCCTTTAACTACACTGCCTCATCTACACTATAACTACCCAACCTCCTCTACACTATAACTACCCAGCCTCATCTACACTCTAACTACACTGCCTCCTCTACACTCTAACTACACAGCCTCCTCTACACTACAACTACCAAGCCTCCTCTCTCGACATTACAACTACCAAGCCTCCTCTCTCGACACTACAACTACCCAGCCTCCTCTACACTATAACAACCAAGCCTCCTCTACACTATAACTACGCAGCCTACTCTACACTATAACTACCCAGCCTCCTCTACACTAAACCTACCCAGCCTAATCTACCCTTTAACTACACTGCCTCATCTACACTATAACTTCCCAACCTCCTCTACACTATAACTACCCAGCCTCATCTACACTCTAACTGCACTGCCTCCTCTACACTCGAACGACACAGCCTCCTCTACACTACAACTACCAAGCCTCCTCTCTCGACACTACAACTACCCAGCCTCCTCTACACTATAACTACCCAGCCTCCTCTACCCTATAACTACACTTCCTCCTCTACACTACAACTACCCAGCCTACTCTACACTACAACTACCCAGACTCCTCTATCCTATAACTACACTTCCTACTCTACACTATAACTACCCAGCCTCCTCTACCCTATAACTACACTTCCTCCTCCACACTAGAACTACCCAGCCTCCTCTTTACGATAACTACCCAGCCTCCTCTCTCCACACTACAACTACCCAGCCTCCTCCACACTACAACTACCCAGCCTCCTCCACACTAGAACTACCCAGCCTCCTCTTTACTATAACTACCCAGCCTCCACTCTCCACACTATAACTACCAAGCCTCATCTCTCCACACTACAACTACCCAGCCTCTTCTTTACTATAACTACCGAGCCTCCTCTCTCCACACTACAACTACCCAGCCTCCTCCACACTAGAACTACCCAGCCTCCTCTTTACTATAACTACCCAGCCTCCTCTCTCCACACTATAACTACCCAGCCTCATCTCTCAACACTACAACTACTCAGCCTCCTCCACACTATAACTACCCAGCCTCCTCTATACTATAACTACCCAGCCTCCTCTAAACTACAACTACCCAGCCTCCTCTCTCTACACTACCACTACCCAGCCTCTTTTACACTATAACTACCCAGCCTCCTCTCTCTACACTCCAACTACCCAGCCTCCTCTCTCTACACTACAACTACCCAGCCTCCTCTACACTATAACTACCCAGCCTCCTCTACACTATAACTATCCAGCCTCTCTACACTAAACCTACCCAGCCTAATCTACCCTTTAACTACACTGCCTCATCTACACTATAAGTACCAAGCCTCCTCTACACTATAACTACGCAGCCTACTCTACACTATAACTACCCAGCCTCCTCTACACTAAACCTACCCAACCTAATCTACCCTTTAACTACACTGCCTCATCTACACTATAACTACCCAGCCTACTCTACACTATAACTACCCAGCCTCCTCTACACTAAACCTACCCAGCCTAATTTACCCTTTAACTACACTGCCTCATCTACACTATAACTACCCAACCTCCTCTACACTATAACTACCCAGCCTCATCTACACTCTAACTACACCGCCTCCTCTACACTCTAACTACACAGCCTCCTCTACACTACAACTACCAAGCCTCCTCTCTCGACATTACAACTACCAAGCCTCCTCTCTCGACACTACAACTACCCAACCTCCTCTACACTATAACTACCCAGCCTCCTCTACCCTATAACTACACTTCCTCCTCTACACTACAACTACCCAGCCTACTCTACACTACAACTACCCAGCCTCCTCTACCCTATAACTACACTTCCTACTCTACACTATAACTACCCAGCCTCTTCTACCATATAACTACACTTCCTCCTCCACACTAGAACTACCCAGCCTCCTCTTTATGATAACTACCCAGCCTCCTCTCTCCACACTACAACTACCCAGCCTCCTCCACACTACAACAACCCAGCTTCCTCCACACTAGAACTACCCAGCCTCCTCTCTCTATACTATAACTACCCAGCCTCCTCTCTCTATACTATAACTACCCAGCCTCCTCTCTCAATACTATAACTACCCAGCCTCCTCTCTCTACACTACAACTACCCAGCCTCCTCTCTCTATACTATAACTACCCGTCCTCCTCTCTCTATACTATAACTACCCAGCCTCCTCTCTCTATACTATAACTACCCAGCCTCCTCTCTCTACACTATAACTACCAAGCCTCCTCTCTCTACACTACAACTACCCAGCCTGCCTCCTCTCTCTACAGTAGAACTACCCAGCCTTTCTCCTCTCTCTACAATATAACTACCCAGCCTGCCTCCTCTCTCTACACTAGAACTATCCAGCCTGCTTCCTCTCTCTACAATAGAACTACCCAGCCTTTCTCCTCTCTCTACACTAGAACTAAATCAAATCAAATTGTATTTGTCACGTGCACCGAATACAACAGGAGCGCCGAATACAAGCTTTGAAATACTTACTTACAGGCTCTAACCAACAGTGCAATTTTTAAGTTAAAAAAAGGCATTAGGTGAACAATAGATAAGTAAAGAAATAAAAGCAACAGTAAAAAAGACAGTGAAAAATAGGTTATAACAGTAGTGAGGATTTATACAGGCACCAGTTAGTCGGGCTGATTGAGGTAGTATGTACATGTAGGTATGGTTAAAGTGACTATGCATATATGATAAACATAGAGTAGCAGTAGCGTAAAAGAGGGGTTGGCGGGTGGTGGGTAGCGGGACACAATGCAGATAGTCCAGGTTGCCAATGTGCGGGGGCACCGGTCAGTCGGGCAAATTGAGGTAGTAAGTACATGAATGTATAGTTAATTAAAGTGACTATGCATATATGATAAACAGAGAGTAGCAGCAGCGTAAAAGAGGGATTGGGGGAGCACACAATGCAAATAGTCCAGGTAGCCATTTGATTACCTGTTCAGGAGTCTTATGGCATGGGGGTAAAACATGTTGAGAAGCTTTTAGGTCCTAGACTTGGCACTCCGGTACCGCCTGTCATGCAATATTAGAAAGAACAGTCAATCACTGGGGTGGCTGGGGTCTTTGAGAATTTTCAGGGCCTTCCTCTGACACCGCCTGGTGTAGAGGTCCTGGATGGCAGGCAGCTTAGCAACATTGATGCACTGGGCCGTATGCACTACCCTCTGTAGTGCCTTGCAGTCGGAGGCCAAGCAGTTGCCATACCAGGTAGTGATGCAACCTGTCAGGATTCTCTCGATGTTGCAGCTGTAGAACCTTTTGAGGATCTGATGACCAATGCCAAATCTTTTTCGTTTCCTGGGGGGGAATAGGCTTTGTCGTGCCCTCTTCACAACTGTCTTGGTGTGTTTGGACCATTCTAGTTTGTTGGTGATGTGGAAACCAAGGAACTTGAAGCTCTCAACCTGCTCCACTACAGCCCCGTTGATGAGAATGGGGGCGTGCTCGGTCCTCCTTTTCCTGTAGTCCACAATCATCTCCTTAGTCTTGGTTACGCTGAGGGATAAGTTGTTATTCTGGCACCATCCGGCCAGGTCTCTGACCCCCCTATAGGCTGTCTCGTCATTGACGGTGATCAGGCATACCACTGTTGTGTCGTCTGTAAACTTAATGATGGTGTTGGAGTCGTTCCTGGCCACGCAGTCGTGGGTGAACAGGGAGTACAGGAGGGGACTGAGCACACACCCCTGAGGGGCTCCAGTGTTGAGGATCAGCGTGGCAGATGTGTTGCTACCTACCCTCATCACCTGGGGGCGGCCCGTCAGGATGTCCAGGATCCAGTTGCAGAGGGATGTGTTTAGTCCCAGGGTCCTTAGCTTAGTGATGAGCTTTGAAGGTACTATGGTGTTGAACGCTGAGCTGTAGTCAATGAATAGCATTCTCACGTAGGTGTTCCTTTTGTCCAGGTGAGAAAGAGCAGTGTGGAGTGCAATAGAGATTGCATCATCTGTGGATCTGTTTGGGCGGTATGCAAATTGGAGTGGGTCTAGGGTTTCTCGGATAATGGTGTTGATGTGAGCCATTACCAGCCTTTCAATGCACTGCTACGGACGCGAGTGCTACGGGTCTGTAGTCATTTAGGCAGGTTGCCTTAGTGTTCTTGGGCACAGAGGCTATGGTGGTCTGCTTGAAACATGTTGGTATTACAGACTCAATCAGGGACATGTTGAAAATGTCAGTGAAGACACCTGCCAGTTGGTCAGCACATGCCTGGAGCACACGTCTCGGTAATCCGTCTGGCCCTGCAGCCTTGTGAATGTTGATCTGTTTAAAGGTCTTACTCACATCTGCTATGGAGAGCGTGATCACACAGTCGTCTGGAACAGCTGATGCTCTCATGCATGCCTCAGTGTTGCTTGCCTCGAAGCGAGCATAGAAGTGATTTAGCTCGTCTGGCAGGCTCGTGTCACTGGGCAGCTCGCGGCTGTGCTTCCCTTCGTAGTCTGTAATAGTTTGCAAGCCCTGCCACATAAGACGAGCGTCAGAGCCGGTGTAGTATGATTCAATCTTAGCCCTGTATTGACGCTTTGCCTGTTTGATGGTCCGTCGGAAGGCATAGCAGGATTTCTTGTAGGCTTCCGGGTTAGAGTCCCGCACCTTGAAAGCGGCAGCTCCACCCTTTAGCTCAGTGCGAATGTTGCCTGTAATCCATGGCTTCTGGTTGGGGTATGTACGTACAGTCACTGTGGGGACGACGTCCTCAATGCACTTATTGATAAAGCCAGTGACTGATGTGGTGTACGCCTCAATGCCATCGGAATAATCCCGGAACATGTTCCAGTCTGTGATAGCAAAACAGTCCTGTAGTTTAGCATCTGCTTCATCTGATCACTTTTCTATAGACCGAGCCACTGGTGCAGCCTGCTTTAATTTTACCTTGTAAGCAGGAATCAGGAGGATAGAATTGTGGTCAGATTTACCAAATGGAGGGTGAGGGAGAGCTTTGTACGCGTCTCTCTGTGTGGAGTACAGGTGATCTAGAATTGTTTTTCCTCTGGTTGCACATTTAACATGTTGATAGAAATTTGGTTGAACTGATTTAAGTTTTCCTGCATTAAAGTCTCCGGCCACTAGGAGTGCCTCCTATGGGTGAGCAGTTTCCTGTTTGCTTATTTCCTTATACAGCTGACTGAGTGCAGTCCTAGTGCCAGCATCCATCTGTGGTGGTAAATAAACAGCCACGAAAGGAATAGATGAAAACTTTCTTGGCAAATTGTGTGGTCTGCAGTTTATCATAAGATACTCTACTTCAGGTGAGCAAAATCTAGAGACATCCTTAGATTTCGTGCACCAGCTGTTGTTTAACTTCTTTGGTATAGGGGGCAGCATTTTCACTTTTGGATGAACTTCGTGCCCATAGTGAACTGCCTCCTACTCTGTCCCGCATGCTAATATATGCATATTATTATTACTATTGGATAGAAAACACTCAGGAAGTGAAAATTCTGAGAGTGGTCGTTGTTAAAGTCATCGCCTATTCAATTCCCTGTAATATATGGATCTGTTTGCACTTCATACGCCTTCAACTAGATGTCAACAGTCAGTAGAACGTGGAATGAAGCTTATGCTGTGTTGTGGGACTGGATGGGAGGGGAACGAGTCAGTAGTCTGGCAGATTGCCAGTTCTTGGTCACGTGCTTTCCTCATTATATCGCCTTGCGTTCCATTACTTATAGAGACTGAAAATAATTCTCTGGTTGGAACCTTATTGGATATAAATGATAACAACATCCTGAAGATTGATTCTCTACTAAGTTTGACCAGTTTATTCGACCTGGAATATAACTTTTTGAAGTTTTCGTCCAACGTTTTCCTGCATCTGCGCAAGCGTTTGGACACGTGTACTACACATGCTAGCAAAATTAGTTAATTGGACATAAGTAATGGACATTATCGAACAAAACAACGGTTTATTGTGGAACTAGGATTCCTGGCACTGCATTCTGATGAAGATAAGGGGAGGGGAATATTTATGATGTAATTTCGTATTTCTGTTGACTCCAACATGGCGGAGAAATGTTGTTACATCTGAGCGCCGTCTCAGATTATTGCATGGTGTGCTTTTTACGTAAAGTTTTTTTTAAATCTGACACAGCGGTTGCATTAGGAACAAGTGTATCTTTAATTATATGTAAAACATGTATCTTTCATCAAAGTTTATGATGAGTATTTCTGTTATTTGACGTGGCTCTCTGTAATTACTCCGGATATTTTGGAGGCATTTCTGAACATGGCGCCAATGTAAACCGAGATTTGTGGATATAAATATGCACATTATCGAACAAAACATAAATGTATTGTGTAACATGATGTCATATGAGTGTCATCTGATGAAGATATTCAAAGGTTAGTGATTCATTTTATCTCTATTTCTGGTTTTTGTTACTACTATCTTTTGCTGGAAAAATGGCTGTGTTTTTCTGTGGCTATATACTGAGCTAACATAATTGTTTGGTGTGCTTTCCCCTAAATCCTTTTTGAAATCAGACATGTTGGCTGGATTCACAACATGTGTAGCTTTAATTTGTGATTCCATGAAAGATTGATTTTTATAGTAATATATTTGAATTTGGCGCGCTACATTTTTTCTGGATTTTGGCCGGAGTGTGCTGTTCTATCTAGCCGGTGCAGCGTATATCCCGCTAGCTGAATATCCATGTCATCATTCAGCCACGATTTCGTGAAACATAAGATGTTGCAGTTTTTGATGTCCCGTTGGTAGGATATTCGTGATCGTATCTCCTATTATTTATTGTCCAATGATTGCACGTTGGCGATTAATATTGACTGAAACTGCAGCTTTTCCACTCGCCTTCTGCGGATCCTTACAAGCCCCCCGCTCTGTGTCCTCTGTACCTGTGTCTCCTCCTCTTGCCAATAACTGGGATGTTGGCCTTGTCGGGTGTTCAGAGTATGTCCTGTGCGTCCTGCTTGTTGAAGAATAAATCTTTGTCTAATCCGAGGTGAGTGATCGCTGTCCTGATATCCAGAAGCTCTTTATTGCCGCATGACAAATAATGCGGAAAAAAACACATAATAGCACAATTGGTTGGGCGCCCGTAAAACTGCTGCCAAACTTCTTCCGGCGCCGTTTTATATGATTATTACCCAGCCTTTCGCCTCATCTCTCTACACTAGAACGACCCAGCCTTCTCTCTCTACACTATAACTACAGCTACACTGTCTGACTAAAGGACTACGGGGCAACATGACTACATGACTACGGGACTACAGGACTACAGCACTACAGGAGTACATGACTACATACTACAGGACTACATGACGAGAGGACTACATAACTACAGGACTACAGGACCACATGGCCATGGGACTACATGACTATAGGACTATAGGACTATAGGACTACATGACTAGAGGACTACAGGATTACGGGAATACAGAACTACCGGACTATACCTCACCTGGGGATGGGAACTGGGGGGATTACCAGGGGGGAAAATTAAGAAAATTAGAAAAGAGAGAGAGAGAAAGAGAGAGAGAGAGACAGACAGACAGACAGACAGGCAGGCAGGCAGGCAGGCAGGCAGGCAGGCAGGCAGGCAGGCAGGCAGGCAGGCAGGCAGGCAGACAGACAGACAGACAGACAGACAGACAGACAGACAGACAGACAGACAGACAGACAGACAGACAGACAGACAGACAGACAGACAGACAGACAGACAGACAGACAGACAGACAGACAGACAGACAGACAGACAGACAGACAGACAGACAGACAGACAGACAGACAGACAGACAGACAGACAGACAGACAGACAGACAGACAGACAGACAGACAGACAGAGTGGAAGATTGGAAGAGAAGGAAAGAGAAAGAGGCAGAGACAGAGACAGAGGCAGAAAAGTATTTTGACCAAGATCAAACAGCCTCACTATCAACCTGCAGCAGGTGAGTAACTACAGTAGATGATCAAGGAAGCGGCTAGACCCCAGCATGTTGTGGTCCACGGTGTCGTTGGTGTATGCTTGAACCTGAACCTGGCTAAATTTGTCTTCTCTAAACATGTAAGAGCTAGTGAAAAACAACCCATTAGAGGATGTGCAGGTGAACAAAATAGGACTCCGGCGGGAACAAGCCTTGTTGAAGGGTTAGGCAGAAGGGGTTTGTTGAGAAGTGGCTCGGCACGGCAGTATTCCCCATGGCACCACACAGATACTTTATTTGAATAATGTTGCAGATTCACCCCAGCAGCGAGCACTGAGCTGTGTATGGTTGGGATGATGACAGGTTTTAATTTTCACTTCTACTGAGAGGAATGGAGAGAGAGGGGGAAAGGTGGCGAAGAGGGGTGTTAGAGAGAGAGAAAGAAAGAAAGAAAGAAAGAAAGAAAGAAAGAAAGAAAGAAAGAAAGAAAGAAAGAAAGAAAAGAAAAAGAGAGAGAGAGACAGAGAGAGACAGAGAGAGACAGAGAGAGAGAGAGAGAGAGAGAGAGAGAGAGAGAGAGAGAGAGAGAGAGAGAGAGAGAGAGAGAGAGAGAGAGAGAGAGAGAGAGAGAGAGAGAGAGAGAGAGAGAGAGAGAGAGAGAGAGAGAGAGAGAGAGAGAGAGAGAGAGAGAGAGAGAGAGAGAGAGAGAGAGAGAGAGAGAGAGAGAGAGAGAGAGAGAGAGAGAGAGAGAGAGAGAGAGAGAGAGAGAGAGAGAGAGAGAGAGAGAGAGAGAGGCAAATTGGCTTTCCTTAAAAACATTTTGACACTTTAAACCCTGGACAGTTTCCACAGCAGTAAATAAAGAGGCTAGGATCAATAGCAGTCAGCAATAAGAAGATAAAACAGATAAATATGAAATACAGCCGTACAAAATGGTATGGATTTCCTATGAGGCCACGTGACACAAGCTGCTTTGAAATGCAAATAGAAACTTATGCACATTGTCCTTTTCAGGTGCAGGCACCTATTGATCGGCTAAAACAAATTCTATTGATCATTGAATATTTAATGGAGATAATTAAATCCAGCGCCAAGGTACTTACAACCATTTCCAGGTTTCAGCGTGTCTCTCAGGAGACCTGGCGTTGACTTGCTAATGCTTCAGGATCCTTCTCGGAGATATGGCACCATGGTTCATTACAGTAAAATTTGATATTGAGAGTTCATGTTCAGGATATTTCACAATGTCTTTCACCTCCATGACGTGAATGTTCTCTGTGCTCTGGGTGAATAAAGAAAAGGTTTATTTGTTTAATAATCAAACACAAATCATAACATGAAATAGTTATGTATATCTGTATATCCTTGTGGCCTATCAGTTAGGGCTGTTGCCTTCATAACACATGGCAACAACAACAACACATGTACAGACATACATTAAAACTCAAAGTGAGGAGGGCCTAGTTTCTCCAGTGACATCAGCATGTCAGCCTGTGAGAGAAGACTAGTACTAGAGAGCACACAGGAAGCAGGAAGTCACTGTGGAACAGGAACAGGACGTTGTTTCAGACAGACATTTCTGTTCTGTGTGATACACCAGAAACAACCACCGCGTGCGTTGATCACTATCAGCTCTCAGGTCCATGTTCTCAACTGTTTGAGGACCTCCATCTCCTCAAAATCCTCTCTGCATTCATTCAGGAAAATAAGAGGAAAGAGGAGGAAGAGAAATCTCCCTAATCGACTGACATAATTTATGACATTAAGAAAGAGGGGAACAGGAAATTGTTGCTGTAGGAATAGCATTAGAGGGCAGGGTAAACCACACTGGCCAGTGTTAAACAAAGTGCCAATCAATAGTCCTTTTATTAGTGGTCACAATCAATACACTGGTGACGGAGCGGCCAATTAACACTATCGACCCACCGGCTGAGAGAGAAAGGGAAGGAGGGAGGTGTTATGAGAAAGAAGTGAGGATGAGGAGGAGGAGGAAGAGGAAGAGGAGGGGGAGGAACACTCTTTCCCGTCAGGCCTGGTTTTCATTCATCTCGACTGAGGGGAAAGCAGCAGCGGGGAGAGAAAGAAAGCAGGAGGGTTGTGTGGAGAGAGAGAGAAAGCAGGAGGGTTGTGTGGAGAGAGAGAGAAAGCAGGAGGGCTGTGTGGAAAGAGAAAGAAAGCAGAAGGGTTGTGTGGAGAGAGAAAGAGAGGCAGGAGGGCTGTGTGGAGAGAGAAAGAAAGCAGGAGGGTTGTGTGGAAAGAGAAAGAAAGCAGGAGGGTTGTGTGGAGAGAGAAAGAAAGCAGGAGGGCTGTGTGGAAAGAGAAAGAGAGGCAGGAGGGCTGTGTGGAGAGAGAAAGAAAGCAGGAGGGTTGTGTGGAAAGAGAAAGAAAGCAGGAGGGTTGTGTGGAAAGAGAAAGAAAGCAGGAGGGTTGTGTGGAAAGAGAAAGAAAGCAGGAGGGTTATGTGGAGAGAGAAAGAAAGCAGGAGGGCTGTGTGGAAAGAGAAAGAAAGCAGGAGGGTTGTGTGAAAGAGAAAGAAAGCAGGAGGGTTGTGTGGAAAGAGAAAGAAAGCAGGAGGGTTGTGTGGAAAGAGAAAGAAAGCAGGAGGGTTGTGTGGAGAGAGAAAGAAAGCAGGAGGGCTGTGTGGAAAGAGAAAGCAGGAGGGTTGTGTGGAAAGAGAAAGAAAGCAGGAGGGTTGTGTGGAAAGAGAAAGAAAGCAGGAGGGTTGTGTGGAGAGAGAAAGAAAGCAGGAGGGCTGTGTGGAAAGAGAAAGAAAGCAGGAGGGTTATGTGGAAAGAGAAAGAAAGCAGGAGGGTTGTGTGGAAAGAGAAAGAAAGCATGAGGGTTGTGTGGAGAGAGAAAGAAAGCAGGAGGGTTGTGTGGAAAGAGAAAGAAAGCAGGAGGGCTGTGTTGAAAGAGAAAGAAAGCAGGAGGGTTGTGTGGAGAGAGAAAGAAAGCAGGAGGGCTGTGTGGAGAGCGAATGAAAGCAGGAGGGCTGTGTGGAGAGAGAAAGGAATAAAAATAAGGCAGGATTCCCACCATGGCGGGCATCCCAGGGGTCTGGTGTGGAGGTCTGGAAGACACCCTGACAGTTACCAGAGGTCTGGCTATCTCCCTGGAGGAAGTGTGGGTCAGGGGAGGCCACTGGCCTCTGTCTCCCAACATCCACATCTCCTGACTGGCCTGACTGTGTGGAAAGCCTTGCTCGGTCCAGTGTGTGTGTGTGTGTGTGTTGAGGGTGACCTGTCTGTCCTGCATTGGGAAGGCGCTGTGCCTCCTCTTCTCACCATTGGGTCAGAATGACAATGAGATCACAGCACTAAGGTCCCCTCTATGAGGCCCTGCGCCGCAGGAGGCTGGTGTGTGAGGGGGGTTAGAAGTGGCGGCCATGCCTTCTCCAAAGACATTCATTCTGATATTGTGGGTAATATGGCTGGGGGGAGAGGGTGGGTAAATGTTTTCAAATACCTTGTTAGGGTTTAGAGTGTATAATATAAAATGTTTCAACAACACCACTGCCATTGACAAAGTCACAAAAACAGACTAGCAGCTCAAAATGCCTGCCTCACTACATCTTCCAGTCATTTACCTCAGCTCATATGTGTGTTTTGCAGCATCACCTCACACCTTCCGAGGGACCGCCCAATGTTGACAGTTAGCCCCCCGTCTTTCCTGTTCCCTTTCCCCGTTCCCAAGGAGATAGGGTCAGAATGACATCTGGTCCATGTCAGCTGGCGGGGCAGAACTCAGTAGAGGTTATCATACACGGCAGAGGTTATCACAGCCCTGCTATCTGACCACAGTTGGAACACAGACCCTGCATCCTGCATGGAGGGAGCACCCCCAAACACACACACCAAACCAGCGTGCAGACAGCCCAATGAGGAAGAGGCGTGACGGGGGGATGAGAAGGAGGGTGGGGGGGGTTCAGGAAGCGCCAGTCAGAGCTAGCAGCGTGTGAAGTGATAAGCCTGGGGCAAGGACCCCCACACCCTAAGGGAGACCAGGGGCTATGAGGCTACTGTCTCAGCCTCAGACCCAGCTCTGTCCCCAATGACTATCCACCAATGGTCTGAAACACATACGGAAGCACACGCAGGCATACATGCATGCTTGCAAGGACATATGCACACGCACACACGCACGCACACACACACAGGACACAAAATGGGGCTATGTGACACTTCAACATTAACCATCTCATCATTAGTCCTGTCTACTGTGCACCAAGTGCATGGTTTCAGGTTACCTTCGATTCAGGTTCAAAGGAAGACACACTTCCTCAGTAACATCTCCTGCTATCTGACAGCTAAAAGAAAAGAAGAAACAGGGATCCACAGTCTCAGAGGCCTTTAATACACTATTTCCATAGACTTCTAACACGACTGATAAACTCACTGAGTCAAGTTGATATTTATTGATATTAAAATGTCAAATTGAGTAAGTGATTGAGGCTCCTGCATAATTAGTGAAATGAGTGAGAGACATGTAGTTGGTTTCCACAATCCTCTGGGCTGTGAGTCTGACATACCTGTCAGTGAAACATCTGAGGAATGGCTATCTATATCTCAGTTAACACAACGATAACTACAGGAACATGGACCGTAGGATATTAATGATAACCCCAACAATTACCACAAGAGTCATTGATCGTCACTATCTACCGTCCTGACCATTCATGTTCAAGTGATGATGTTCAAAACATCATGAATTTCTGACCAGACCAGCCAATATGAGAGTTTTCAAAAATGTCTCTGTTTGTCAGTCTGTCTGCCTGTCTGCCTGTCAATCTGTCTGTATGTGTCTGTCTGTCTGCCTTTCTAACCATCTGTCTACACATCTCTCCTTATTCACTCTCCATCAAAGTTTAACCAGCCCTTTCATGTAAAGGCCTGCTTTGATGAATTAAAGACTGTTGGAGTACACACGGTGGGTAGGTTTCTCTCAGTCCACTGTGGTGTAAAATATTCACAGGCTGGGATGGGATCTCCTTCCTAGTTCTTCTGTAAGGCTTCATCTGTCCTCTCCTCTGCCCCGTCAGCCTAACAAAGAGATGCTCTGTAATCTCAGACTGGAGGCCCAGTCCTCTAAAGAAAAATCTTTACATCTTAGAATTGCGCTGCCCTTTACTTATTGATCATGTGGAGGCCTTTTCTGCGATGAGGGAGGGTGGATGGGAGGAGGAAGTAATTCCCCAGCAGCAGAGAACAAACTAGACATGCAACACACTGCTGACCAGACCAGATGGAAATAATGGGATTTTCAGATTGATTCTCCCCATGTGATGAAACCACAGAGTAACACACTGGTCAGTACTCCTACACTGGGTAAAACTCAGATTCAAGTATGTTGCTCATTTCACAGATTGAAGTTCCAGCCATATGTGGCTAGTGTTCATAAAACTATACATACATACAGTATGTGTGACTATATTAAATGAACATGTGGATCTCTGTTAGAGTCATGAACCAAATACAGAGCCAAGAGTGGACTGATTCACAGTAAATAGAGGCCAGGCCAGGCTAAACACACACAGAGACCTTCTAGCCTAGCTGAACCCACACAGAGGCCAGAAAATACTAAACTAAACATACACAGAGACAGTCTAGTCTGGCTGAACCCACACAGAGGCCAGAAAAGACTAAACTAAACATACACAGAGACAGTCTAGTATGGCTGAACCCACACAGAGGCCAGACAAGGCTAAACTAAACATACACAGAGACAGTCTAGTCTGGCTGAACCCACACAGAGGCCAGGCAAGGCTAAACTAAACATACACAGAGACAGTCTAGTCTGGCTTATCCCACACAGAGGCCAGGCAAGGCTAAACTAAACACACACAGAGACAGTCTAGTCTGCCTGAACCCACACAGAGGCCAGGCAAGGCTAAACTAAACATACACAGAGACAGTCTAGTCTGGCTGAACCCACACAGAAGCCAGACAAGATTAAACTAAACATACACAGAGAAAGTCTAGTCTGCCTGAACCCACACAGAGGCCAGGCAAGGCTAAACTAAACATACACAGAGACAGTCTAGTCTGGCTGAACCTACACAGAGGCCAGGCCAGTATAAAGCACACAGAGTCTCTGGGCTGAGTGGGGTCAGTGCCAGGAGTTTGTGATGAGGGAGCTTGAGATGTAGTGAAGCACAGCAAGCTCCAAAGCCCGGGCTAAGTGAACAGATTAGAGGACCGCACAGCACAGTGGTGCAGCTCTCCTCTCCCTCTGCCTCTGCACTCACATTGACAGAGGTCAAACACACTCACACATACACACATGTACCATGCACAGAGAGACACACACACACCGTACCACAGTCAGCACACCATGAACGCTCCAGACATACTGAACAGCATCCCACCAAGGAGAGACATAGACAGACTGTAGTCAGCATAGAACATAAATCTCAGTCAAGTAAAAAGTCCATGGTAAGATCCGACATAGACACAGGGAAACCATGTGCAGAACACAGCAGAACACAGGATATAGTATTACCAGCTAGTTCCTGACTCCACTTTCTGCTAGAACCCTGGTCTATGTCCCAAATAGCACCCTATGCCCTATGTAGTGCACTACAGGGCCCACAGGACTGGTCAAAAAGGATGTATTATATTGGGGATAGGATGCGATTTGCAACACAGCCCTGGTGATACACTCTTTTGTTGCTGAGGATTTTCCTGCACAGCAGGAAATGCAAATTTGTAGCATATTTCAGTTTTAAAAAGGAGTCATTTCCACTTTGAAATTTCAGACCTGGTTTGCCCTAACGAACAATGTATCAAGCCCTTCACAAATGTCCATTAATTATAATCAACATAATAATTCACATTTTCTGTTGCTGTACTATTCTTTTAGAAAATGTCCCAGTCTGTCAGTGTGATGCGTGTTATGGTGAAACATGTCTACATCATGGGTGTGTGTCGTGTTCCCCCTACCAAGTAGCCCCAAGGTAACTATCTGTTTACTCTTTAACACCTCTGGGTGACAGTGGTGTTTGACACTTGGAATTTAAGCAGGGTACCAAAGAGGTGTTCTACAACCTCCACTGACTCAGACTGTGTCTGCTTGTTTTCCCATGAGCTTGGTAAACATGACACTTGTTGAAGGAACTTCATTCACCATATATTTCAGAAGAATGCTAGGTACTCTCCTTTGTGCCTCTATCCCTCTCTCCATTCATATTGTCTTCTCTCTCCCTACCTCTCTCTCTTCCTCATCTCTCCTTCGCTCTCTCTCTCCTCCCTCTCTGCTTCTCTCTCTCTCCCTCCTCTATCTCTCTCCTCCCTCTGCTTCTCTCTTCCTCCTTCTCCCTCCCTCATTTTCTCTCTCTCTCCCTCCTTCTCTCTCTCCTCCCTCCTCTATCTCTCCCTCCTTCTCTCTCTCCTCCCTCCTTCTCTTTCTCTCTCTTCTTCTCTATCTCTATCCACCCAAGAGTTGTCCACTAATATGCTCCTATCCTTGAGATAAATGGACAGAAATGTCTACAATCTAGATCTCTTAACTTCAGAAGAGGAAAATATCTTGAACAGAATAACATGTTAAAAGCAGTGGTATTGCATTTCAAGGAGACCCCTCTTATATGGATACACCCATTGCAAATAGAGGCAGGGGGGCCTTGAGATCCGATCCAACCCCTGCTCTCTCCAAAGTAAGCATGACAATCTGCAAATCAGAAATTAGCACTAACAACCAAAAGCTGAAGCTGGTTTTGAAATCTGATGATGTATTCGCTGTGAGGCCAAGGTCAGGGTTCAGGCTAGAAACCGATGTTCAGAAACTACTTTACAATAACCAGCATCCCCGGCATCAAAGGTATATGATTTCACCTTTCTTACATTTAGCAAGACCTTTTGATGTTGGCAGCTACGTAACATCTGCTTCTAAGTTGGATGGATTTAAAGGAGCCCTCCATTTTAGGCAGATCCAGATTTGACAAACAGTGGAGGGAGGGAAATAACTTTGGTCAGGCCTTGTTGTAGATAGTGCATGTGATTTGAATGGAAAAATGTAACTGAAATGAAATAACCATGTCCAAGTGGCAATCTGACTGAACTGTAGCAGAGACTGGGGAAGGGAAAATGCATAACATTGTTCTGAGACATAGGAATGACAGTCCTGCTGGATTTCATTAGCATAGAACCATGCCAGTATTCTGTTCAGAATTAGACAGAATTGGCCTATTCTCCCTGCTAACCTCCACCTAGACACATTGGGCATGTGGAGTGATATGCAAACTGGTGTCATTTTATGGCAAGAAGTTCTCACTTTTGTCTGAACATTTTAAAGCATGAGGTTTAGAGTGACTCTTTTAGTAACAATAAAACAGTACTGGTAGACGTAAAATCCTCAGAAATTCAGGCTTCGTTTCCAAATCATGCCAGTTGAGCAGAGCACATGTGATTAGCTCATCCCAGATGTCAGCCATGATATAAATCACAGACTACTATAGGCAGCAGATCAGGTTGTCTCGGAGAGGAATGGTGATCATGTCAGACACAAGTGGGTAAAGATCCTAAAGACCAGACCCATTAGCTTATAGGGGGGGGACAAGAGCAGGGAGTCAGGCCTTTGTCAAAAAACATGGAAATAAAGCATCATTAAGTTCTGTGGGTTGACATGACGTGGGGGGAGACAAGCAGGAGACAAAGAGGAACAAATGTGTGGAGGAGCAGAGGAGGGAATATTTTTAGCACCATCTGGATTGAGTTTGAAGTCAACCATAGAGGAACCTCCTGTGCCTGTGTGCAGCAAACCAGAACCAGAGGCCTGGCCGATTCAACTGTCATTGGTGGAAATGCTGTTTCATCCTGCTGGGGGATGGCTGGGGTATAGCACTGGGGCTGAGGACAGGGCTGGGGTATAGGGCTAGAGTATAGCACTGGGGCTGAGGACAGGGCTGGGGTATAGGGCTGGAGTATAGCACTGGGGCTGAGGACAGGGCTGGAGTATAGCACTGGGGCTGAGGACAGGGCTGGGGTATAGGGCTGGAGTATAGCACTGGGGCTGAGGACAGGGCTGGAGTATAGGGCTGGAGTATAGCACTGGGGCTGAGGACAGGGCTGGGGTATAGGGCTAGAGTATAGCACTGGGGCTGAGGACAGGGCTGGAGTATAGGGCTGGAGTATAGCACTGGGGCTGAGGACAGGGCTGGGGTATAGGGCTGGAGTATAGCACTGGGGCTGAGGACAGGGCTGGGGTATAGGGCTGGAGTATAGCACTGGGGCTGAGGACAGGGCTGGGGTATAGGGCTGGAGTATAGCACTGGGGCTGAGGACAGGGCTGGGGTATAGGGCTAGAGTATAGCACTGGGGCTGAGGACAGGGCTGGGGTATAGGGCTGGAGTATAGCACTGGGGCTGAGGACAGGGCTGGGGTATAGGGCTGGAGTATAGCACTGGGGCTGAGGACAGGGCTGGGGTATAGGGCTGGGGTATAGCACTGGGACTGAGGACAGGGCTGGGGTATAGGGCTGGAGTGTAGCACTGGGGCTGAGGACAGGGCTGGGGTATAGGGCTGGGGTATAGCACTGGGGCTGAGGACAGGGCTGGGGTATAGAGCTGGAGTATAGCACTGGGGCTGAGGACAGGGCTGGGGTATAGGGCTGGATTATAGCACTGGGGCTGAGGACAGGGCTGGGGGTATAGGGCTGGGGTATAGCCTTGGGCTGAGGACAGTGCTGGGGTATAGGGCTGGGGTATACACTGAGGCTGAGGACAGGGCTGGGGTATAGGGCTGGGGTATACACTGGGGCTGAGGACTGTGCTTGGGTATAGGGCTGGGGCTGAGTGTAGGTCTGGGGCTAAGTATAGGGCTAGGGCTGAGTATAGTGCTGGGGATGAGTATAGGGCTGGGGCTGGGTATAGTGCTAGGGCTGAGTATAGGGCTGGAGGTGAGGACAGGGCTGGGGCTGAGGACATGGCTGAGGTATAGGGCTGGGGCTGGTGTTTAGGCCTGGGGCTGAGGCTGAGGACAGGGCTTGGGTAGAGGGCTGGGGATGGGGTTTAAGGCTGATGCTGGGGGTGGAGCTTGGGTGTCTACATAGGGCCTACACAGGACTCTGTTGGTCTGGTAGCAGTTAGCCCTGAGCCGGCACACTTACCTGCACATGAAAGCAGTCAGGTCAGTTTTCTCAGACCTGTAAAATAACCACAGTAAAGTGATGATGACTACCAATTGGGTGTCTTGTACTTTTTTCAAAACCACAACAAATGATCTAAACAGAAATGTGTGTTGTGATAATGTTAGATAAATCTCTGCCAACATGTTTCTCCTGTGTAACACCAGCCTAATTCACATCCCTACATAACTGTGTTTTCCTTCCTTTGGTGTGTCTTTAACCTCAAAACCAAAATCAAAGGGAAAAGAAGGGACCTGAACTCTCTTTTTGTAAAATATTTTTTTTTCTTATATTGCCCTTACCTTTTTTATGGAAGTTTCTTGCATGTGTTAAAGTACCTCTACGGGATCGGTGTCCCCCGCGGGACGGTTGAGCTGATGTAGGCTAATGGAATTAGTACGAGGTTGTAAGTAACAAAAAAAGTCCCAGAACATAGACATATCTGATATGGGTAGAAAGCTTGAATTCTTGTTAATTTAACTGCACTGTCCAATTTACAGTAGCTATTACAGTGAAAG
The DNA here is from genome assembly GCF_045679555.1 of Salvelinus alpinus. NCBI lineage: Eukaryota > Metazoa > Chordata > Actinopteri > Salmoniformes > Salmonidae > Salvelinus > Salvelinus alpinus. The sequence goes on from NC_092118.1 coordinate 28,135,154, forward strand.
AATACCATGCTATTGTTTGAGGAGAGTGCACAATTATAAACTTGAAAATGTATTAATAACGCAATTAGGCACACTTGGGCAGTCTTGATACAACATTTGAACAGATATGTAATGATTCATTGGATCAGTCTAAAACTTTGCACATACACTGCTGCCATCTAGTGTCTAAAATCTAAATTGCACCTGGGCTGGAATAATGCATTATGGCCTTTCTCTTTCATTTCAAAGATGAAAAAAATATATATATATATTATCTTTTACCAGATCTAATTTGTTATATTCTCCTACATTAATTTCAAATTTCCACAAACTTCAAAGTGTTTCCTTTCAAATCGTGTCAAAAAAGATTTGGCATGGGTCCCCAGATCCTCAAAAAGTTCTACAGCTGCACCATCGAGAGCATCCTGACCGGTTGCATCACCGCCTGGTATGGCAACTGCTCGGCATCTGACCGCAAGGCACTACAGAGGGTAGTGCGTACGGCCCAGTACATCACTGGGGCCAAGCTTCCTGCAATCCAGGACCTATATAATAGGTAGTGTCAGAGGAAAACCCATACAATTGTCAGAGGCTCCAGTCACCCAAGTCATAGACTGTTTTCTCTGCTACCGCACGGTAAGAAGTACCAACGCCAGGTCTAGGACCAAAAGGCTCCTCAACAGCTTCTACCCCCAAGCCATAAGACTGCTGAACAGTTAACCAAATGGCCACCAGACTATTACATTGACCCCTCCCACTCCATTTGTTTTGTACACTGCTGCTACTCGCTGTTTATTATCTATGCATAGTCACTTCACCCCTTATTTTTTACTTCAGTTTATTTGGTAAATATTTTCTTAACTCTTCTTGAACTGCACTATTGTTTAAGGGCTTGTAAGTAAGCATTTCATGGTAAGGTCTACACTTGTTGTATTCGGCACATGTGACAAATAAAGTATAATTTGATTTGAATATGCATATCCTTGCTTCAGGTCCTGAGCTACAGGCAGTTAGATTTGGGTATGTTATTTTAGGCGAAAATTGAAAAAAAGGGTCAGATCCTTAAGAGGTTTTTAAAGTACATCAGTGATGTTATTGAAGCAAGCACTGCCTCACTGCATGAGAAGAGAATGAGTGGATCAGTGTCTATTGTCACGTCCCACATTCTAAACACACACAGCCTCTTCTGAAGAGTTCACGGTCCATCTCTTCCTGGAACCAGACGAATGAAGAAACCCAAAACAATATCTCTGAAAAAAGAAGAGTCTCAAATCTAACTGTCAGCTCAAGCGAGGATTATTTCCCCTCAGGCGGCTCGCCACTTTTCCTTGGTAATCTGCCCCAAAACTCCTAGTGAAGCCTTTCAAAACTATTTATGCAAACAAACATCATGCACAGCTATTTATATTGGCACCACTTCTCACTTAACCACCCTCAACCAGGACCAGATGGGGCCCACTCTCTCTCAGTGGAGCAGAGGCAGCTGCAGAGGAATAGGGAGTTTAGTTCAGTAGGCACAGCAAACCAACGAGACCCAGCCCTGGCCAGACTGCACTGAACTACCTCCACTCATCCCAACTCATCATACTCCTGATGGAAGTACTGGACAGAGGACAGAGGTAAACAGCTCACCCCATGAGCTTCACCTTCAAAGAAGGATAGGATAGAATTCATGTCATTGAGGAGGAAAGTGACAATTTTATATGTCTGTTGTACCTAAATGTAGATACAGTAACTGATTCCATCAATATACTCCTGTAATTTATCACGTTCCGTAGATTCTCTGAAATATTGACATTCAAAAAGTTAAAGATAGCAACAACTTTAATATGTACCATGCCTCCTGTAGTGTTAACAGCCGTGGCTGTAGTGTGAAGGGTAATAGGAGTGACAGCAATGAGAAGTGTCTCCATGCCTTCCTCAGTGGGCCAGAGAGCTGGACCATGATGCACTTCTCCTTCCTGGCTGCTGGCTCTGGAATTAACTTTTCTCCGCGGCAGAGGGCCAGCAGCCATCTTAGGAGAGACCACAACAGAGGAGGCTGGTGGGAGGAGCTATAGGAGGACAGGCTCATGGTAATGTCTAGAATGGAATAAATTGAACGTTATCAAACAGCTCAGTCAGTTGCAAACCACATGTTTGATCCGTTCTATTGATTCCATTCCAGCCATCGCAATGAGCCTGTCCTCCTATAGCGCCGTCCACCAGCCTCCTCTGGACCACACATACTCAACCACATGAATAGCAACAGAGATGCAGCTACACTTGGCCAATAAGGACATGCAATGCACACGATGTTTGGACAAAAATAGATTGAACATATGCGGCATGCCCAAACATGAACGTTAGGAGATTTACGGAGATACACACACACAATGACACCACAGAAGCACTGGCACACCAAATATAGACATGTACTGTATACACCCTCTGAAAACAAACACACAAAGACAGCCAGAGGCCCTAAGAAGTAAAGACGCTATATGACATATACCAACTTCCAGTCAACACACACACATACACAACAACAACCTTACGTAGACACAGCCAGATACCTCAAGGACAAAGTACAACACACACACACACTGCACTGAGCAAGGCTCTCCATAAGCAGTTCTTTCCCAGAGTCACAGGAAGCTCTCTCAGTGACAAGCTACAAATCCCTGACACCACCACTGATGATAGCTTTACAGCACAGCCTCCAGAGTCCTCTGCCAGGCCCAGGCAGCCTACACACTCACACTCACACACAAGCACACACATACTCTCACACTCATACACTCACTCACTCACACACTCATACACACACACTCATACACACACACACACTCACACACATACACACACACTCACACACACACACACACTCACAAACACACACACACACACACACACACACACACACACACTCACACACAGAGTCCCAGGAGCACCAGAGTAGTGACTTGGGTCATTGGGATGTGCAGTTTGTAGTACTGCTATACTAGTGAATGCAAGGGCATGGATCCCCATCCAAAAGAATGTTCTTGCAGAGGTTATATGGTGTTTTGTAGAGGGACAGAGGGAGTGTCTGTAGCATCTGGGCAGCCCTAACTGGGCCTATTCCTATAATCACACAGACAACAACCATGTGTGTCTCTTCTCTACCTAGGTATATCTTCTATATTGCTTTATTGAAATAATTATGCAAATATGTTCTTCTCCCCACCTTCCTGGGTTAATAAAGATTGAATGATCCCCACTGTGTTCAAGTCAATTTGTTCACTCGGCCCTCTAGATGTTTGTTTTACATTTAACTGGGCACTGGTGTGTATTGCCACATCCCTGATCATCTGACCACTTCTCATTAGAATATTTAGGACTTTTCTTTCCATTTTGGATCATTTAGCAGCAGTGTGTGTGTGTGGGGTGTGGATTCATGGGGATATATCAATCCACCTTAATGAGATTGCTCACCTCTACGTTTGTGCTCTCATCCCTTCCCCAGGTTCTCCCTCTCTCCATCTGTCTGGCCTTATTACCATTTCATTAAAAAACTGAAATATCTTATGAAAACCCAGCAAAGCTTTGTGAGCTTCATTAAATCAGCATAAGAAATGTATTAAGTGGGAAGAGACGTGTTGGAGGCTTGGAGGCTTGGAGGCTTGGAGGCTTGGCATATAGCCCCCTGTGTTGACTTAACCTTTATCTTAGTGTTCTGTCTGATCCTGATGGGAAGAGGAACTGGAACTCAAACAGTCTGCTTAGTGCTTACCACAGGAACCAGGCTGAAATAACCAGAGCATCTTCTGCATAGCCTACAGTACATCCTTGGATATCTACTTGGTCCCTTAAGGGCTACTGTAGACATCTACCATGGACGAGGGAGATGAATGTAGTCTGTACACTAAATATTCTGAAGGTGTTAATGCAGGGACCATTCTACTGTACATCCCTAAGAGATTCAATCAGGGACCAAAACAATCCTACAGAGAGGAAATGGAGTGGATGGGTTTGTGCTAACAGCTCATTTGAACTCTGAATAAATTTCAAGGTGCTTCTCCAGACTGGAGGCTGAAATCGGACAGGACATGGTAGACTGATGTCTCTACAGCAAAGTAATTTTGTTGCTGTGTCAGCACCTGAGCTAATGCTCATGTCCTGTAAAATTGAACATGTCATCACAGGTAAATTAGGAAAAGAGTGGAACATAACACACATTCACCTGACAAGCAACGTGAACAAAACAGTCAGATTTGGGATTCAAGTTGTTTACAATCCCCTGATAAAGATACAGAATTCCCATTGGAATTTGTAAAGGCAATAGGTTAATAGATACTCAGTTCAAAACATGTCTAAATGAACATGAAAGATGGGGTATTTTAAAGAGCAGTTGCAAACTGGCCAGTTAGGTTTGCCATTACAATTACTGTTGATTTGGGCCTGATGCAGTGAGATCCACAGTGACTGTTCCTAATACATTATGTATGAAGCTGTCCATATGCACTTGGGCCATCATGCATGCCCTTGTGAAAAGCACAGACCACAGCAAAGCAATCTACATGTTCTGCCCCCCTTGTGTACACATATTCCTCTGTAACTGAAGAGGAATAATAACCTCACATCTCCACAAGATTTGACTTCTTAAAGATAATAATTCAGGTATAACACACTAAATTGAGAATGAAACACAAATGTGATTTTTATTCAAATTCTATTAGTAATTGTGTATTAAAATTAACAACAGTAGGCCTAGTAAAGCCAATGGAGAAAGTAGGTCTACAGTTACAGTTCTATTTTAAAGGACTATTGGTCCTTCTCTTATCAAGGAGAGCAGCTTTATCCATCTCATCTACATAATGTTGTCATGACCACTGCTTCTCCAGTCAACACTCAATACTCATACAATGTGTCACGTGCAGCCAGATACAATTGACCATTCCCACTACCTGTGTACCATCTGTAAAGGTATCCAAGGGCAATTCGACCACTGTGTCCACTGCCAACCTACTTTATCTCCTTGGAGAATCTCTGAAAGGATCAAAATCCATCTTTACCCGCGGCTCTCTGGCGCCACTCGAAGAGAAAGCCCGTAATCGCAGACGCATCTCCAGGGACTAAACACGCAATTACATTTGAGTGGAGAGGCATTGAAATATCCCCCTCATATCAACCATGACAACAACGATCATATCCAAGATAGAAGGGAATGAAGCTGATTCCATTTGGTTGGTGACAGCGGGAGTCGTCACTCTTGTTATTGTCAATAGGAAATAGTTTGAACTTAAATCAAGAAATAAAAATATATGTAGCTATTCAAAGTGTGTGTGTGTGTGTGTGTGTGTGTGTGTGTGTGTGTGTGTGTGTGTGTGTGTGTGTGTGTGTGTGTGTGTGTGTGTGTGTGTGTGTGTGTGTGTGTGTGTGTGTGTGTGTGTGTTATAGAGTCCAATAGAGTCCTATTGGCCCTGGTCAAAAGTAGTGCAATATATAGGGCATATGGTGCCATTTCAGACTCAGGAACTGTGTAACTTACTGGTTAAACAAGGGCATGTATCCATTTGTTAATTGATGCAATTACGCATTACGCGTAATGGTCACGTAGGTCTCCAGGCACGCATCAATCACTCGTCTATTGACCTGCCAAAGCCTTTCCATCCGCTCTCACTGGGACCGATCCTCTCCTCCTGATTCACTCCCCTCCTCTCTCCTCTCTCTCTCTAATAGAGAAAGATGGGAACATCATCGTCATTAAGCCGGTCTTACACCTCTGACCGGACAGATAGAGGCGCACAGAGGTCGTAAAAACGCGTTAAATCCACGACCATCCATTGGTGTTCACTGGTTTTCACTTTTAAATATTCATAATCCCCAAATCCCAATGTAAAAAATACAGAATAAGTGAGTAAGGTATAGTGTCTTCAAATGAAGATTGGATTTGTTTGGATAAATATGTATTATTATTATTGTTCAAGTGAGCACATGAGACTAACTAACTAAAATGATTATTTTATGATGAAGATGCTGATAAGAAATAGCAAAGAATCAGATATCCCAAATGAAAGAAAACACAACTGAAGGCTTTCAGTTCAAATATTGTCCAAATAAATATGTATTATTCTACGCATAATAATAACAAAATATGCTTGGTGGTCATTTCAGTTGGTATTATTTTATAATTGGACATGATACGCATCAAGAGCGTTGATCTATCTGACAGTTCCATAACTGTACCAAAACAACCCCTTTCCTTTATACTCTTATCAGTGAAGCAAGTGAAGAAGACTACTGCACAAAGCCGAGGGGACACGGGGAGTGCACAGAACACCTTAAGAAAACGCGATGTTAGATGTGATTGGCAAAGACATTATTCTATCCTTGCTGTCCTGTCGTTCCGGGATTACAATGACGTCACACTGATATCCTTGCATGGGTGAATGCTAAAGAACTATAGAGGCACAAATAATAGCACAAGCAGAGTCCATATCTTGCAAGTCTTACGTTATCCTTTAAGCCTTCTTTAGCTAATACAACAACAATTTTTGTACTTAATGACGCGTAATTTCATTTTCTTATCATTTCCTTCGGGGGATTATTCAAATATAAAACTATCTGCAGCTGTTGGTACCAGCCTCAACTCTCCCTCCTAAGTGCAATCATCTATTATTGAGCGAGAGGCCGTGCGTGGAAATGTGTGTAAGAAGGTGGATTTGAAGTAGAATTGGTTACAATCGATCAAGGGTGAAGAATATTCCTGATGTTAACAAAAGAAGCAGCTATGTCTTTCTCTCAGTTTGGATACCCTTACAATGCAACTTCACAGGTAAGACAATATCAACATGCTTTTTTCTCTCTCAATTTCAATGTGACAAATATGTAAACAAACTAGCATTATTTTAATTTGAACAGCTCACTCTATAATCTAGATGCAGCACTGAATGGTTGCTTTCAGAATATTGACAGCTATTTTCAGGTGACACTTTTGTTTAATCAAAATATCGACAGACATAAACACAGGTCCAATTTAATTGAATTATGAATGTACTCACGTGTTGTTTTGATCTGACAAAAGACCTGTGTTTATGACTACGCTATAGCTCCGCTGTGTAGCCTAATTGCGCTTTGAAGTTAACAGTGAACCTTCCCAACTTTATCTTTCAGTCAGAGATCTCTGAATTTGGTATTGACAATTACTATTATTTAGAAAACGTGAATTAGCCATACGGATTTATCATTTAAATATATTTGTTTGGGGACAACTGGACAAATGTATGCAATAAAAGTTCTCAGAACTTTGATTCAACTAGAAATAAGTTATTATCCTCTAAGAGTATTAAAAGTTTTAGATCCTTTGTTTTCATCAAATTTCAGTAACCTACAATAGCTTAGTCAGGCAGTGTATGAATACTTTGGGAATTCCTTTTCTATAAAATAAAAAAGCTAAATTAACTGAAACACATTATTTCCAAAATGGTACCTTATGATTTCACCTGGATATTATGTAAAATGCGATTCTAAAACTGTTAATCAAATTAGGCAGACACACAGCACGCGTTTATAGCTAGTCTCCATCTTACCTGAATTGTCCTGTATCTCAAAACCATATCAAAATATATTCTAGATATGAATATAACAGAGCTCATGCGTCAAACACGAATGACATGTCTATCCTCCACAATTCTCTTCATGCAGTTTTTCGTGTCGGCAAACCCCAGTACGACTTGCTGCGATTCGATTTCCAGGTCGGTCTCTGACGGGACGAGCGGTACCCAGACTCCTGCTACCTTCTGCTGCCCTTCCTACGAGAACCGGCTCCTGTCCAGCACACGGACAGAGCTCAACGCGGCACTAGGGATGTATAGCTCGCCCTACGCTGCCGCGGCCGCCGCCAGCCAGAACTATGCCAGCTACTTCCCCTACAGCGCCGAGCCCTCCGCTGCTATCTACTCATCTCTGGTACATCCCGTTTAATCTAATAGTGAATGGGGGTGGCTGGGATGTGATCGATCAAGATGGATGTTGATCAAAATTACTCTCCAATTATTTCGTTATTGAAATTACTTTGAGTAGCATGTCTGCCTGATAGATGGGTCGAATAGACTTTGCAGTTTTAAAAATACTCATATTTAGGCTACCAGTAGCCTATTATGTTTCAATTTGGAAAGGAGTAAAGTAGCACACAATTTACATAAACTTTGTTTCCAATATTTAGAAACAAATAAAGTTACCTAAGTGCTTCATAAAGTTGTTTTCTTATTTCAGAATCCACAGTATGAAATGAAGGATGGCACAGGCACTCTGCATTCTGGCATAAGTCAACCTGCCACCTACTATCCTTATGACCACTCACTGGGCCAGTACCAATATGACAGGTATGGAACCCCACACATTCCTTATCTGTAGTGCATCAGCTCAGCTATTCCTTGTTAGTGTAATAAAGCCATATAGCACCCTGTTATGCATGAGTAATAACTTACATTCAAGGAATCACACACTTCCAGAGCAAAAGGTCACAATATATGCAGCTCTATACTGCTAGATAGAGCAGAGCTGTATAGTCTATTTTTCAGACAACACTCCAGGAGTGCCATGGGTCTGGGTGAATAGTTTATGAGTTTATATGCTAACGTTGCTAACGGCTAATGTGTTGTCTGCTATTACTACCAGGTATGGGACTATGGACTTTAATGGGTCAGCCAGGAGGAAGAATGCCACACGTGAGACCACCAGTACCCTGAAGACATGGCTGTACGAGCACAGGAAAAATCCCTACCCCACCAAGGGGGAGAAGATCATGCTGGCCATCATCACCAAAATGACCCTCACCCAAGTTTCCACCTGGTTCGCCAACGCCAGGAGGAGGCTAAAGAAGGAGAACAAGATGACCTGGTCACCAAAGAATAAGGCTGGGGACGACAGGAAGGACGACCTGGATAAAAGTGACCAAGATTGTGTCACCAAAGGTACACATCCTCTTCCCTCTTCCGTCTAGCAAAGCATATTAAAAAACATCTTAGAGTTTTGCACAACGATTTACAGTAGCTTGCTTCCTCTTAAACTAATCCACATCACCTACAATAACAAAAAAATGTGAATTGATCAAAATGACAGCTTCTGCTCCTGAATATCACTACTATTCCACATATCATGTTGTGTGTATTTGACAATTCAGATTCCAGTGAAAATGATACTGCTTCTACTCCTAATATCACCAGTAATATTCCTGTATATTTCATCATTCAGATTCCAGTGAGTGTAAAGATGAGAAAGACCTTCATCTGAGTGACCTGGAGGACATGGAGGACGAGGACTGTGACAAGCTGGACAGTGACTGTGAGAAGATGGCCCCCAGGGGCCCTGAGGAACAGAGGGACCTCCACAGGGCCATGTCCGGTGGTGGTGTTGGCCCTGGAGGCCCTCCAAAGAGAGACTGCAGCTCAGAGCTCTCCCTCTCCTTGCCCAACAGCTTCCACCACTCATTCCCATGTGGTATCAGGACCCTACCCGCCCTGCCCTCTCTACCCGCCATGCCCTCGGACTTCCTTGATCCACTGGTGAAGTGCAAGCCCCCCTCCACCACCACCACCATCCCCACGGGCACTCACACTGTGTCCCTGTCACACTTCGAGGTGTCGGACCGGGACAAACCGAGGATCTGGTCTCTGGCGCGTACAGCGGCCACGGGGGTCATCCTGGGCTCTGCTCACCACGGGGCCCCAGAGCTCCGGACAGGGAGTATGCTGGGAGACTGCCAGCTACAGGGGACCAGGCTACCAGTGACTGGTACCGGACAGTGTGGGCCCCTCAGGGGCCTCCAGGATCCTACTAACATATCCAATGCCGAGAACCCTTTCCAGGAGGGCCCCTTGTTGCAATCTAAGGTCTATAGTGCAGGCAGCTACAACCACAAGGCCCTCCAACTGCACTGTTCCTCCTATCCTGCGCTTTCAGACTCATGCCAGTACTCCACTATCGAAGGTATGTACATGTTGTGACACTTGTGTTCAATTTTGAACGATTGCAATTGTGAAATTACCAGTGTAAAGATATACAATATTGAAATGTGTTTCAGAAATGCACATCTCTTTCACTACTATCAAAAATAATATTGACAAATAAATGGCTATACAATGCAATATTACCTGGCTGCAGCAAGTTTTTTACAGTGTGGTTTCTGTTGTTGTCTAGGATTCCCCAGTGGGAAGGCAGAGACAGAGCCCTCGGAACTCAGTGACACATGTGTGACCCTGCAGGATGACAAGGTCACTGCCTTCAGACCTGTGATGAAGAGGTGAGGAAGGTGAGCCTTCACACACACACATACACATACACACACACACACACATTCAACTTGTATATTATTCAACAAAGCATCTAACCATCATCTGCTAATCCAATCATTTGGATTACACCAGTTGTACTGAAACTTTTCTCTACTAACACAGGTTGATGGTATTACATATGTGATCTTGTCTATAAAGTGAATATGTTATTGGATTACCTGAAGACATATGTCAGTCTATAGTTAAGCAAATACTTCTACATTTGACTAATGATTTTATATTAGAAGGTATGTTCTTTTACGAGGGTTGATATTGTAATAGATATCAATAATTAACGAGCTTTTCTTTTTTCTCTCTCTTCCCCTTAGGTTGATGGACACGCAGTCATTACACAGTGGGACTTTTATTTAGCCGGTATTAGGCTATGCACTATAAAGACTTGGGATGACGAGCATCGGACATCCTACCTACCTTACACCTGGGAACCGCGGCGCTCCGCAGTCAAAGCTCGATGAGCCCTGTCCAAACTGTGGAAGCTGCCATGATTTTGCACAACGTTGTTTTTATGGTGTTGACGATGACTTTATGCAAGACTTTCAAATGCAACGGTATGGGAACTGACGGTCAATTCATGATGTATGCAATGGGCAATCGTAGTGTAGCAATGTTATTTATTTATTTGTGTATTTATTATTTGATTCCTCAACTGTTCATTTATTTATTTCGTATGTGTAATTTAAATATTTTGTTACATGTATTGTTTCAACTGTGGTTGTGTGCTATTTTTACCTGATTTAACGGGGAAATACTTAGCTTGTTGTTGGTCTTTCTGTTCGCTAAAAGAGTGGGATTTATTGAGTTGGGATCGGAATTGTCTATTGTGTGTGTGTCGACCTGGAGAAATTGTTGATTGTGGTGTGTTCATCTCAAAGATAATTGTGAGCTTATTCTGTGTTTGCCATTCATGAAATATTTTATAAGAATGAATTTTTTAAAGAACTCCTCGTTTTTGGGTAAATATTATTTCCAGAACCTTAACATTGGTAATCGGCCAATTAACACCTTTGAGACTGTTGCACTAGATCAAAGTTGATCTTCTTAACGTGGAGAATAATAGTGGAACATTGTTGGAAGGTCATAAATCAGTAGAATTCAGTAGAGAACGTGAATGAACGTTACAAGACCAGGAAGAAAGGGGACAGCATCTCTCCATTGTAATTATCTAATCAGTTGTGGCATCAAACACTTTGTTACTGTTCAGACAAGCAACGAGGCAGGAATACGGGATGAATGCCGCTTTGTCCGCTGTGTAGGGAGCCGCCGCAATAACTTACTTGTGTTAATTAAAAGGTCATTTGTAGTATCAAACCCATAAGGGAACATTCACATGGTTTGTGTGGGTTAGACTTTGGTTCTACTGTTTTTGCCTGGCCCGTTTCATTCATAACTGATTGATATAACACATGAGTAAGTATTAGGCCTGTGAAACTAAGCAATTGGTCATCATACGTAAAACTACTAACACGAAAGCACTGGTTTCTTATTCCTTTCAACTTGAACTTTGAAGTAAGTTATTTTCAGAAAATGATAAGAAAGTTCATAGTTTATATTTGACATGATTATGGGCATGACATGTAGTATCGCATAGCATATTGCTCACTCCACAGTAGAAAACTCGAAAAACTTTTAAACAAAATGTTGTTGAAAACACTCAAATGCAATGCAGAAATGTGGGCCTAGTCTGAGATGGATATTGTGCAGACTTTATTATCAGTGGACCAAAAGAAAATGCTACCTCATAAACCAAAATAACGGTGTGACCTGCTGCGAATGACCCACAGCTTAGAGGCATGCAAATGAAGCCACCAAAAGATAAACGTTATTGCAGGTCGGATTTGGAGGATTAGAGCTTGTAATAAGAGTATTAGTTCTCGTATTAGGTCTATTGAAAGGGGCTGTGGTCAACGTTGTAGGCCCGGCCTATGGATGGGGATGGGGGACCCCTCAGTAATGCATGCAATGATGTGACTTCAATGTAACAGGGTTCGGCGTAATTCCCTAGGAAATATCGTGATGAGGAATTATGATGACAATAATAACATCATATTTTGCGATCTTTATTCCAATCGTCTCCTCTGTCTCTTATGAATTAAGCTGGTATGGTCTTTACAATGGACTTTGCATTTAGTAATCAAATTATAAACATACAGGTAGGCCTAGACCTATTGTGTTGTCCACACACACAAAATAGACCTACATAGAGGCCTGCGTAATAACAATGTCGTTACGTTTCTTTCTGTTTATCGACTATGACTGAGCATTTTAAATAACATAAAACCTCCTCTGTAACTTACAGATAAGCAGAAGACACACACTTTGATCAACTCTTAAAAACACTTTTAGAAAATCTAATACCTGTCATCAAATGGGCCTACTTTGCCACACTATTCAGGACAATTAATCTATTTCCATCTCTTCATATAGACAACCTTCCCTTCAAAATAAATCAAAGGGACTTTTTGCCCACGAGGCCAGATAGAATGAAGGTGCGTGATGAACATCTGCTGACAGTTCAGATACGTGGTTTTATTTTATTAAAGGTCAACCGACCGTGATTTCAGATTATCCATCCAGATCACCAACTCAATGCAATCTGTCCATACAGCCAGGCAAGATATGTTTCGGCAAATCTCTCTAAATATAATATTGGGGAATCATATTCTGAGTACTGTTTTGATTAAAAAAATCTGAGCCAGGGCATGATGGGCGAATAACATGGACACAAATTTAAAGATCCCGGTATTCATGTTTAATGAAAAAAATGGGTTTTGCAAATTCATTGTGCTGCAAAGTTAATATTGCGTCATGTTTCGTGAGCGTCATGGATGACAGCTCTCTGCTAGGACTACTAGTGTATTTTGTGTGATTTTTCTCCGTTATAGATTCATACAGACCTCAAGTCGTTAACAAAAACAAGATGCGTCCATTAGGCTATTTGATCGAGGACAATATTATCTCCCTAGTCTCGTTTAATAATACGTCTATTACTTACCATATAGACACGCGTCTCACCGATGGATCCCCATACATTAAGATGTGGGCTATAGCTGTGTATTAAATATTTTGCGGAAAGTTAATTAAAACGGGGGTTGTAAAGAAAAGCTGCCAAACATTATTGAAGGTAATGATGCATGGGCAATGGGATTACCACTATACCGGTATACCTCAGGGAAAGCAAAGCATAGATAATGGCGTGGACTCGAACTCATCCAGCGTCTGTCTTCTCTTCTGCAGCTAATAGATCAATTAGTCAGTTTTACACACTGTTTACACGCTGCTAACTCAGAACGACTAGAGGAGGCCTCACTGTGGCCTAAATGAGGCCTGTTGAGGTTTCAGGTCGGATTCTGACAAAATAAAAGAACACAAAATGTATGTTTTTCACAAATACATACAAATATTTTTTGAGTGGGAGCAATGCGTGTGAAGCTATAGGCCAATGCAAAACAAGTTCTCCAAATAGCTCAAGCAAAATATTATTTGATTTCAGATGTGAGTATTAGGCGAATATGAGAGGGATGTTTGTGCAACATCTTTAATCTTTGAGTAGACATATTTATTCAAATGAAATATATGTCCTTGTAAACAATGTTGTATGTAAAAACAATAAGTTCCTTAGGTAGCCTATATGCACATCTAAATCGCCTTAATACATCTCATAATACACTTGTTCCTCCCACCCTCCCGATTACTTTTTCATTTGGTGAGGGGTTAGTTGTAGCCTAGGCCTCTTCCCTAATCCAAAACAGATTTGGGTAGCCTGATCTCTAATGATAAAGGGAAAAAATGAAAAACAAGATTCAGAGTAAACATGAATACTTAAATAGGTTTGACAAAATGAGCGTCTTATCTTCGGCTCTGAGATATGAGAAATCATCACTTAATGCCGCAAGCATCTCTTATTAGAGCAGCGTTTCCCAAACTCGGTCCTGGGGACCCCAAGGGGTGCAGCTTTTGGCTTTTGCCCTAGCACTACACCGCTGGTTCAAGTAATCAAAGCTTGATGAGGAGTTGATTATTTGAATCATCTGTGTAGTGCTAGGGAAAAAAACAAAGTGTGCACACCTTGGGGTCACCAGGACCGAGTTTGGGAAACACTGTATTAGTGAGAGACATCCTGCGGTGTCACGAGAGTCGCAGGGCAGGCTACGCGCGGTGCATGTAGAGCGCAGGCCTCACTTGGTGACCAGATTACATAAAACACTTGATTTATCCACAAGTGTGCAGTCAGTCTAACCTCCTGCTGTCAAGCTTTTTCCTACTGAAGACCTTTTCTAGGCCAACGGCCTTTTGGACATTGTCTTCAGTCTTTTCAAGTCTTAGCTGGCCGCTGGAAAAGAACAAATATGAATGCAAAGAACTTGGATTAATTATAGCTCTTTTTTTTGCTTTTCAATATAGCCTTTTAAAATGTGATTATAGGGAAGAGTGGAGTAAATTGAGCCATCTTTTACATTCAGCATCACTCTGTCAAGGGAAATATAGTATTATTTCTAACCAATATATTTACATATATTGCAGTATGCTGTGTATCCCTGGAAATAATCAGAATTCAAGTAAAAATTACAGTTTTGAAAACATATCTTGTTCCATAAAAGTGGCCTTTTGGCACAATTTACACCGGGTATGTGGTAAGTTGAGCCACGGGACAGGGTATGTTAAAGCCGCATACACATGTCTGTATATGCAGTGCATTTGGAAGGTATTCAGACCCCTTGACTTTTTCCACATTTTGTTAAGTTACAGCCTTATTCTAAAAAAAAAAATCATAATTTAATCCTCAGCAATCTGCACACAATACCCTACAATAACAAAGTGAAAACAGGTTTTCGAAATGTTTGCAAATTCATGCAAAACATAAGACAGTTAATAACCGTTTCAAATAAGTACTCAGACCCTTTGCTATGAGACTCAAAATTGAACTCAGGTAAGTTCAGTTTCCATTGATCATCCTTGAGATGTTTCTACAACTTGATTGGAGTCCACCTGTGGTAAATTCAATTGACTGGACATGATTTGGAAAGGCACACACCTGTCTATATAAGGTCCCACAGTTGACAGTGCATGTCAGAACAAAAACCAAGCCATGCGGTCAAAGGAATTGTCCGTAGAGCTCCGAGACAGGATTGTGTCGAGGCACAGATCTGGGGAAAGGTACCAAAACATTTCTGCAGCATTGAAAATCCTCAGGAACACAGTGGCCTCCATCATTCTTAATGATGAGCTGGCTGCCCGGCCAAACTGAGCAATCGTGGGAGAAGGGCCTTGGTCAGGGAAGTGACTAAGAAACTGATGGTCACTCTGACAGAGCTCCAGATATGGAAGATCCTTCCAGAAGGACAACCATCTCTGCAGCACTCCACCAATCAGGCCTTTATGATAGAGTCGCCAGATGGAAGACCTCCTCAGTAAAAGGCACATGACAGCCCGCTTAGAGTTTGTCAAAAGGCATCTAAAGGACTCTCAGACCATGAGAAACAAAATTCTCTGGTCTGATGAAACAAAGATTGAACTCTTTGGCCTGAATGCCAAGCATCACATGTGGAGGAAACCTGGCACCTACTGTGAAGCATGGTTGTGGCAGCATCATGCTGTGGGGATGTTTTTCGGCGGCAGGGACTGGGAGACTAGTCAGGATCAAGGGAAAGATGAACGGAGCAAAGTACAGAAAACCTGCTCCAGAGCGCTCAGGACCTCAGACTGGGGAGAAGGTTCACCTTCCAACAGGACTACGACCCTAAGCACACAGCCAAAACAACGCAGGAGGCTTCGGGAAAAGTCTCTGGATGTCCTTGAGTGGCCCAGCCAGAGCCTGGACTTGCACCCGATCGAACATCTCTGGAGAGACCTGAAAATAGCTGTGAGCGACACTCCCCATCCAACCTAACAGAGCTTGAGAGGATCTGCTGAGAAGAATGGGAGAAGCTCCCCAAATGTAGGTGTGCCAAGCTTGTACCGTAATACCCAAGAAGACTCGAGGCTGTAATCGCTGCCAAAGGTACTTCAACAAAGTACTGAGTAAAGGGTCTGAATACTTATGTAAATGGGATATTTCCATTTTTTGTTTTTATACATTTGCAAAAATGTCCAAAAACCTGTTTTTGCTTTGTCGTTATGGAGTAGTATGTGTAGATTGATGAGGTAGAAACAATATTTAATACATTTTAGAATAAGGCTGTAAGGTAACAAAATTTGGAAAAAGTCAAGGGGTCTGAATACTTTCTGAATGCACTGTATATAATAACTACCTTTTAAAACCCTAGTCTATCTTTGTTTTCCTAACACAATTCAACACAATCACAATAGCTTTTTTGTCTTTTAATCATTTGAATCATCTTTTAACGCAGGCTTAATACCTAACAAAGACTTTGTACTTTTTAAAACAATTTTAACATAAGCCTGGCCCTGTTGTTACCTCATATCACAGCAATAATGCCTTGCATTATGCCTGGGAAGAAAACAGTTCTATTTGCTCAACTTCCCATTGGCTCCATGGATATTGACTGAACTTACCCCAAGGCAAACATTTGAACTATATTACCCCCACACAGCTACAAGGATGCACTTTCATGCTGGGTTTAGGACCTCATATTGAAGCTTATAGAGACCCCAACTAATGTACAATCTTAAAATGATAAATTTTGGTATAGATAAAAACCTAATGAAACCTTTAACACAATACATTAATTTGACTTAGTTAAAATCAGTTTTTTGGACCTAACTTGCTTACCACTTTTTCCATGTGATTTCTTCCTTCACATACTCCATGAAATGATTACCTCTTCCTAAATATTTTGTAAAATTATACATTTTGTGTATGGTTTCCTAGAAACAAGGGTGGCTCAAGTTACCCCTTTTGCTCAACTTACCTACCACTATAACTTTCAAGAATGCATCTTACGGTCAGTCCTACTGTAGATAAATATCTTAGAAAGAGAAGGCTCTGGTAAATTATCTATTTTTTGGACTGAGAGGAGAGGAAGGGATGTGTTAGGCTAGTTTTAGCACTTCTTTCATAGGGGTTCAAGGACAAGTCCTTTGGATTATCTACATGGGTACACGTTTTCTATTTCCCTTGAAGTAACAGTCTATTTCTGTCTACAGTCAGAGTGCTATCCACAGGTTCATTACGTTGCAGACAGCATTAGAGTCAATTTAGACTGAAAGGTCAAAGTATTTATATGCTATCTCATTCACTAGGTTCTTAGCAAGCCGTGCAAATATTCTACCTGAGTTTTATCATTCATTTTCCTGTCAGTCCACCTAATGATTATAACAGGGACAAACCTCTCTAACAATGCCTGTCATTCTAGTCTGTTATGCTGACTATGATGCCAAAGGTCAACGCAGGGTTAACTTGCGTAGAAAGTGGGCTATCAGGCTTTTCCATCCATCCATCCATCAGCACATCACACGAGCGTCCCCTCAATGAGCTATGTGCCTCTGTACTGGGAGGAAGGATGTTTTAGATGGGGTGGCAGGTAGCCTAGTGGTTAGAGCATTGGGTCAGTAACTGAAAGGTTGCTAGATCGACTCTGAGCTGACAAGGTAAAGATCTGTCGTTCTGCCCCTGAACAAGGCAGTTAACCCACTGTTCCCCAGTAGGCTGTCATTGTAAATAAGAATTTGTTCTTAACTGACTTGCCCAGTAAAATAAAGATTTGTATCCCAAACCAGTTTTTAGAAAATCATTATGAAATTGGCAATTTCAGGCACTTTTAAGACCTATACATGCCTCCTGTAAAACCCTGTGATCTGTGAACTGTACATGATACAGACAACATCTTGGTGTCATTATACTTCTTATAGTGTGCTCTAAAATATGGAGTATGTCTAGATTCTGAAATACAAATGTTTACATTCATTTATTCAACATAAAAATATTAATATAATTATCTCAAAAGTACCCTTTTTTGATACATTTTTTGACATATTGTTCTAAACAATATACTCTACAAGTACATCAAATGTACACAGTGGGTGCTCTCCTACTACTGAAGTTGTGATACATTTTATGAGCACCACCAACACAGTGAATTGGAAAATGGATTCAAGGGAATGCGCTCTGCTGGTGATTTGCTGAATTTAGTATTTATTTTTATTAACTTTTATTGATTTGAGTAGCCCAATTGAGACCATGGTCTCATCCCCAATGGTGCCGAGTACAAACTTTTTCTCACAACAGGAAGAACAATATACATTACAATTAAAACAAGAAGAATACAAATAGGCATAACTTCAACACCACAATTTCAACAAAGAAAACACTACAATCAATTGAAACAACTGCAATCCTCAATGAATTCATTCAACACTGCCCTAGCGGCACCAGGGAATCAAGATGCAAAGAATTTTGTAGGTTATTCCAACAATCGGGGGCCCTAAAACTAAAGGAGGATTTACCAGAGGGACCTCAAGAGTTAACCAATAGTGCGAGCGGGTTTGGTAGCTCATTCTTTTATACGTTAGCAATGAAGTTAAGTAAATTAGAAGCTTGTGTAGCAGAGCTTTGTAAACAAACAGGGAGTAATGACTTGATCTACGGGACTTTAATGAGGGCCAGCCAACCTTTTGATACAGGATGCAGTGGTAAGTATTTAAACTGTCACCAGTGATAAAACAAATGGTGCTATGGTAGACGTCATCCAACCGTTTAAGAGTAGTGGCTGCAGCAATCTGGTAAATGGTGTCACCATGAATAAGACGTGTTAGGAATGTGATTGGTTAATTACCTAGAATGTCAATTTCTATGTATAAATTGGGTCACATCTTCAAAAGTAGCAGAGAGCCCACTATGGAAAGTGTATATTGTTCCAAACAATATGTCTAAATATAAGCTAAATTGAAAAGGGTACATTTGAGATATTTATTTTATTTTAATGTTGATTCTCCTGACAATTCTCCTGACACTAAATGAATGTAAACATTTGTATTTCAGAATCTAGACATACTCCATATTTTAGAGCCCACTATAAGAAGTATAATGACACCATGATGTTGTCTGTATCATGTACAGTTCACAGATCACAGGGTTTTACAGGAGGCATGTATAGGTCTTAAAAGTGCCTGAAATTGGCAATTTCATAATGATTGTCTAAAAAATTGTTTTTGATACAAATCTATAAGGCGTATCAAACATCCTTCCTCCCAAATAAGTTTCTTTGAGAATTGCCAGAACAATCTGAGACACCAAAAATATTTTCAGGGCTTCCTAACTTGGAAGCACCCTATGGAAGATGAATCAAACTGACATGACAGCAACGGCCAATTCATACTAATAAGACCCATAATAAGAATAACATCCAGAACAACAATGTGTCCCTGGGCCTGACAAAACAGCCAAAGTGGAGGTGCCATTTGATGTGTCCCACGCTGGGCTCGGAGGGCTCATAAACAAAGTCTTTGTGCTGATGGCTCAGGGTTCAAATGTTGATGAGGGGGACAATATACACACTTCATTACATTTTGTCAAAGGGCGCCATGAAATGTGTGTGGGACATTGTTTCGGTGCATGTCCTCCCTCCATGAAATTCCTGGTCGCCGATGTCGCTACAAGGTCTCTGCTAATGAGTTTTGTCAAAGATAATTATGGGGCTCGGCGGAGTGGCCAGAGCCAGGGATGAAAAGCTGGCATTGTGCGGCTCAGGAATAGACGTTGCATCGCGACCCCTACTACATCC
Organism: Salvelinus alpinus; assembly: GCF_045679555.1. Classification (NCBI taxonomy): domain Eukaryota; kingdom Metazoa; phylum Chordata; class Actinopteri; order Salmoniformes; family Salmonidae; genus Salvelinus; species Salvelinus alpinus. Next base: position 28,155,132 of record NC_092118.1, read on the forward strand.
TATGCCCCCTGGGTGACCTGCACCTCTCCTGGCCCATGTCCACTCACTACCCACTGCTCCATGCCGGTCTAAAACTCAGGCAACCGAGACCTCTGATCCTCTCCACCATCGTCAGACCCAGGGCTGTCCTTTGGGTACACTGGCCTACTAGGACACCCCTCTGCCCCCTTCTTCAGTGTCCTTGTTCTGATCCTAATTTAACCAAATGGAACTTGGCAAAAGGGTTATGCCAATACAGTAGGTTCCCAGGGACAGGCTCTGTGTCCCAAATGGAGTGTCATATGGAACTTACCCAGGGTCCTCAGGTCTGGTGGCCTTCCGCTCGGCCTCCCCTCTGAGACCGGGAACAGGGGTTTGAAGAGTCCTCTGACCTGACACATAGTGTAACTCTATAGGAATATAGGCCTCCTCTGTGGCTGGGTACAATACGGTAGGCCCTGTTCCCTCCTCTCATCTCTCATCTCTCACCTCAGTTCAGCAAGCCAGCTTTTGGGTCATTGTGAATGGGAGAATAGTGATACTATATGGAGGGTCACCCTGTAACTAGGCCTAATAACGGTGCTTTCATAACTCTGAATGCCTGTGTTGCATACTGACGCAATGACAGGGCTACAGGGCTGGGCTACAAAGAGTGGTCTAGATGTAAACTGGGGATTGGAGTCTTTATGCACAAGAGAAACATTGTTTTATAGTGGTATTAAACTACAGCACCTAAAGGGTCTGTTTTAAACGCCTTCTTAGATCATCCTCACACTCTAGATGGTTCTGTATGGCCACGTCTGCAAGGTTCTCAAATGCCACATTGGCTGTAATGTGTTGAAAGGCTGCACTGGTGATGGACTACATACGATAATAGAAACAGTCAAGAAGTCCCAATCACAAGATATGAGAAGAACACAAAGGGGGAACATTGGAAAAGAGAACCCCATGGAGGGACAGAACAAGAACAAGATCATCTCTCAGTTGGAGAGGCTGAATCGCCACATTGTACCTACTTCAAACACAGTCTTAGTCCCTGATGGCATCCTATTCCCTATGTAGGGCACTGCTTTTGACCACAGACCTATGGACCCTATATAGGAAATAGAGTGCACTATATAGGGAATAGGCTGCTATTTGGGACATAGCCAGAGTCTCTTTCTCCTTCCTGTTGTCTTGTTCTTGTCTCTTTGTCTCCTTCCTGTTGTCTTCATGTTCTTTTATGTTTGTCTCCTTCCTGTTGTCTTCATGTTCTTTTCTGTTTGTCTCCTTCCTGTTGTCTTGATGTTCTTTTCTGTTTGTCTCCTTCCTGTTGTCTTGATGTTCTTTTCTGTTTGTCTCCTTCCTGTTGTCTTGATGTTCTTTTCTGTTTGTCTCCTTCCTGTTGTCTTGATGTTCTTTTCTGTTTGTCTCCTTCCTGTTGTCTTGATGTTCTTTTCTGTTTGTCTGCTGAAGTGGCAATTCTCAGCCAGTTGGTGACCTTGAGCAGACTGTCTCTGGCTGGCTGCTGCCTGCCGATGTCGGAATAATCTTCTGTGTCATTTTAATGCCTTTCAATAATCCCCCCATCTCTTATTTAATCTCCCCCTCTACTTCTGTTTTCTTCTCCTTTATGTCAGTCATCTGTTGGGCTTGAAGGCCTGCTGTTGAGTCTCCATTTGACGAGCACGCAGGGTGTATCATGTCACAGCTCTCACCACAATCCCAGTACTATGTCTCTGTGCTCCTACGACTCAGGAGAAAGCCCCCTCGTTGTCTCATATCTAGTACACCATGGTAAAGTCTGCCAAGAACAGATACAAAACAATGTACCGAGGAGATGAGACAATCAAGGTTATACAGGGGTACATGCACTAACAAGGTATTAACAGGATACAACTAGTAATGTATTGAAGAGGGCATTAGGCCTGGGGTAGAGCGACATAATGTTGCTTTTATTAACCTGACTTATGAACAATCATACATTTGTGTGGCACGTTATATTCAAGGTAGAAATATATAGGCAGAAATTTGTTTAAACAGGCAACAAAAAAATCTAAATTTGACTATCACTTTCCAAGGAATCATTTATTGTGTAAATCTAATGACGAGCTCTGTAATCGTTAAGATACTGTAGGGCCTATGATTCTGATGTTATGGCACCTTCAGAAACATCATCTCTGAGGACATTGTAGCATACCGTATATGAAGTGTGCTGCTGATTTAAACGTCAGTCAGGTGAAGATCTCTCTATTAGATGGAACAATCATTTGACTTGCACCCCAGTGTCTAATCGTGGAGCAGGGGCTTCACACAGAGAGGCAGGCCCCACGCCGAGACAGAGGAGAGGAGCGTGTTGAAGACATACTGTAACACGGCCCTACTGTGACCGTCAGTCAACCTCCTTATTCCCCCCACCTTCCTACATGCCAAACAAAACTAATGGAGTGGAAATACACTCTGCTCAGGTGGGGATTCCATGTGTGTTCTAGCAATGCTACTGTTGGTACGTTTGATTATTCTACATATCAGACAGCTGAGAGATACTACAATGATTAGCACATTTGGTTTGGTATTGGCTGGAAAGGAGGAAACTGTGGTAGTAATCTTCAAGCATATTATGTTAAATAAGTAGGTGCCTTTGACTTTGACTTCTAAAATGATCATCAGGCCATCAGCACTGAATAACATCACTGCTTGCAGCTACCACACAAAAACCAGGGTTCTCAACAACCTCACAACAACAACAACAACCACAGTGGAAGAAAAAGAATCAGGCGTTGTCATGGTAGCACGCCTGTAGTCATGATGCAGTGTTGGAACCATCCACTCCTCCAGCCCTGAGAAGCATCTAAGACAGGTAGTCACGACACGCTGCACATTCTAAAGGAGCAAGGTAAACAGCTAGCTCCTCACACACACACTGCTGGGGCCTAGGGGGGAGAAGAGGGGGAGGAGGAGGGAGGGAGGGAGGTGACATACAGACAGACCACACATTGTCAGAGTTCGCTCTTAAACACAGCCTCAGCTCCTCATAAAAATCAGGTCCCATTATTCGCGGGTGGGATTTTCTCTCTCTCTCTCTCTCTCTCTCTCTCTCTCTCTCTCTCTCTCTATCTCTCTCTCTCAGCACACACAGCTAAACAGGCCCAAAAGGACCCCGGGGCTGCGTCCAATGACGGAGCATCATAATTACGCCTCCTTTTTTATTGGCCGTCTTATTCCAGCTATGACTGATGCGGCTCCCAACCTCTAAGCGTTTCAATTTTCACCTTCATGTGGTAAGTGAACAGAGAAGAAAAAGCCACGGCTCGCCTGCCTTTCAAAGGTGGCTGACAAATATTTACGGCCTGACGTAAAGTCACTTTTAATCAGCGCTCATGACCTGTTCCTGAGGAATCTGGTCCTGGAAGGAACAGTAATACATCATTATCTCCTCCATTATCAATGAGCCTTCAAAGACCCACTGTGCCCCTTCATGTGGTTGTCTAAGAATATTAAGGGACACATTTCTTTGGAATTATTCATAATCAAGGAAGGACTAGGCTATCAGAAGGCACAAGGCAAATGCTGCTGCCTTTCTAAGGCAAAAATAAATCAATGATCTCCCTCTACTGGTCAGCGTGAGAACTACACTACAAATGACCTGCTCTCTCCCTCAGAAGTACTAGCAAAGGGTAAGACACACAGTACAAACACACAGAGGAGCGTTTTGAAGAAATATGTGGATAGCATAGTTGATCAAGGCAAACATATTTTCTTATGATGAAATTTGAGACAGGGATTTCTTAACGTGTATTCTCTGTCAGTCAGAACATGCTAGAATATGTATTTCCAAATAAATAAAACTTTAGCACGCATAAGAAAACATTTACGCTTTGCTGGGCTATAAAAACATACAGGGGCTGAGGATGAAGGACAAATGTTTGAGTTTGACCACCTCAAAAGGTTTTGGTAACATCTACCACTGACAAAATCCAAATTCAAACATCATCGAATCATTCCCTACAAACATTAAATACATTCATCCAATTCTCACTCACTCACACTATGAACTCAAAAGAAAACTCATGCATATATCAGATATGTTTTATAAACAGAAGAGGATGTGATTGATGATTTGGGCAATGGTACACAGAACCAAAAGGAAACAAGAGATCTGAAAATAAAGCACTATATTTATTTTATTTTTTATTTAACTAGGCAAGTCAGTTAAGAACAGATTCTTATTTTCAATGATGGCCTAGGAACAGTGGGTTAACTGCCTTGTTCAGGGGCAGAATGACAGATTTTTACCTTGTCAGCTTGGGGATCTGATCTTGCAACCTTTTGGTTACTAGTCCAACACTCTAACCACTAGGCTACCTGCTGCCCCAAATTAATAATTAATCATTTTAAAAAATGACTTAAACCATATTAAACCAAACTTACTGTCTTAATATCAAAGCTAGAGTAACATCTAATCCCTCTGTTTCATTTCTCTCATTCACAGTTGGTCCTTCGGTAATCTCTCTGTTTCATTTCTCTCATTCACAGTTGGTCCTTCGGTAATCTCTCTGTTTCATTTCTCTCATTCACAGTTGGTCCTTCGGTAATCTCTCTGTTTCATTTCTCTCATTCACAGTTGGTCCTTCGGTAATCTCTCTGTTTCATTTCTCTCATTCACAGTTGGTCCTTCGGTAATCTCTCTGTTTCATTTCTCTCATTCACAGTTGGTCCTTCGGTAATCTCTCTGTTTCATTTCTCTCATTCACAGTTGGTCCTTCGGTAATCTCTCTGTTTCATTTCTCTCATTCACAGTTGGTCCTTCGGTAATCTCTCTGTTTCATTTCTCTCATTCACAGTTGGTCCTTCGGTAATCTCTCTGTTTCATTTCTCTCATTCACAGTTGGTCCTTCGGTAATCTCTCTGTTTCATTTCTCTCATTCACAGTTGGTCCTTCGGTAATCTCTCTGTTTCATTTCTCTCATTCACAGTTGGTCCTTCGGTAATCTCTCTGTTTCATTTCTCTCATTCACAGTTGGTCCTTCGGTAATCTCTCTGTTTCATTTCTCTCATTCACAGTTGGTCCTTCGGTAATCTCTCTGTTTCATTTCTCTCATTCACAGTTGGTCCTTCGGTAATCTCTCTGTTTCATTTCTCTCATTCACAGTTGGTCCTTCGGTAATCTCGCTGTTTCATTTCTCTCATTCACAGTTGGTCCTTCGGTAATCTCTCTGTTTCATTTCTCTCATTCACAGTTGGTCCTTCGGTAATCTCTCTGTGTGTTTAAAGATGTCTAGTTTGAAATGTAGATTTATTGCACCAATGTGTTTTCCCCATGCTTTAACAGCCTATTAGGAGTTATGGGAGGGCCGCGTGGCGTTATGGGAGGGCCGCGTGGCGTTATGGGAGGGCCGCGTGGCGTTATGGGAGGGCCGCGTGGCGTTATGGGAGGGCCGCGTGGCGTTATGGGAGGGCCGCGTGGCGTTATGGGAGGGCCGTGTGGCGTTATGGGAGGGCCGCGTGGCGTTATGGGAGGGCCGCGTGGCGTTATGGGAGGGCCGCCTTACTGAAAACACACATTTCCCCTCTATTAGGAGTTATGGGAGGGCCGCGTGGCGTTATGGGAGGGCCGCGTGGCGTTATGGGAGGGCCGCGTGGCGTTATGGGAGGGCCGCGTGGCGTTATGGGAGGGCCGCGTGGCGTTATGGGAGGGCCGCCTTACTGAAAACACACATTTCCCCTCTATTAGGAGTTATGGGAGGGCCGCGTGGCGTTATGGGAGGGCCGCGTGGCGTTATGGGAGGGCCGCGTGGCGTTATGGGAGGGCCGCGTGGCGTTATGGGAGGGCCGCGTGGCGTTATGGGAGGGCCGCGTGGCGTTATGGGAGGGCCGCGTGGCGTTATGGGAGGGCCGCGTGGCGTTATGGGAGGGCCGCCTTACTGAAAACACACATTTCCCCTCTATTAGGAGTTATGGGAGGGCCGCGTGGCGTTATGGGAGGGCCGCGTGGCGTTATGGGAGGGCCGCGTGGCGTTATGGGAGGGCCGCGTGGCGTTATGGGAGGGCCGCGTGGCGTTATGGGAGGGCCGCGTGGCGTTATGGGAGGGCCGCGTGGCGTTATGGGAGGGCCGCGTGGCGTTATGGGAGGGCCGCCTTACTGAAAACACACATTTCCCCTCTATTAGGAGTTATGGGAGGGCCGCGTGGCGTTATGGGAGGGCCGCGTGGCGTTATGGGAGGGCCGCGTGGCGTTATGGGAGGGCCGCGTGGCGTTATGGGAGGGCCGCGTGGCGTTATGGGAGGGCCGCGTGGCGTTATGGGAGGGCCGCGTGGCGTTATGGGAGGGCCGCGTGGCGTTATGGGAGGGCCGCGTGGCGTTATGGGAGGGCCGCCTTACTGAAAACACACATTTCCCCTCTATTAGGAGTTATGGGAGGGCCGCGTGGCGTTATGGGAGGGCCGCGTGGCGTTATGGGAGGGCCGCGTGGCGTTATGGGAGGGCCGCGTGGCGTTATGGGAGGGCCGCGTGGCGTTATGGGAGGGCCGCGTGGCGTTATGGGAGGGCCGCGTGGCGTTATGGGAGGGCCGCGTGGCGTTATGGGAGGGCCGCGTGGCGTTATGGGAGGGCCGCCTTACTGAAAACACACATTTCCCCTCTATTAGGAGTTATGGGAGGGCCGCGTGGCGTTATGGGAGGGCCGCGTGGCGTTATGGGAGGGCCGCGTGGCGTTATGGGAGGGCCGCGTGGCGTTATGGGAGGGCCGCGTGGCGTTATGGGAGGGCCGCGTGGCGTTATGGGAGGGCCGCGTGGCGTTATGGGAGGGCCGCCTTACTGAAAACACACATTTCCCCTCTATTAGGAGTTATGGGAGGGCCGCGTGGCGTTATGGGAGGGCCGCGTGGCGTTATGGGAGGGCCGCGTGGCGTTATGGGAGGGCCGCGTGGCGTTATGGGAGGGCCGCGTGGCGTTATGGGAGGGCCGCGTGGCGTTATGGGAGGGCCGCGTGGCGTTATGGGAGGGCCGCGTGGCGTTATGGGAGGGCCGCGTGGCGTTATGGGAGGGCCGCGTGGCGTTATGGGAGGGCCGCGTGGCGTTATGGGAGGGCCGCGTGGCGTTATGGGAGGGCCGCGTGGCGTTATGGGAGGGCCGCGTGGCGTTATGGGAGGGCCGCCTTACTGAAAACACACATTTCCCCTCTATTAGGAGTTATGGGAGGGCCGCGTGGCGTTATGGGAGGGCCGCGTGGCGTTATGGGAGGGCCGCGTGGCGTTATGGGAGGGCCGCGTGGCGTTATGGGAGGGCCGCGTGGCGTTATGGGAGGGCCGCGTGGCGTTATGGGAGGGCCGCGTGGCGTTATGGGAGGGCCGCGTGGCGTTATGGGAGGGCCGCGTGGCGTTATGGGAGGGCCGCGTGGCGTTATGGGAGGGCCGCGTGGCGTTATGGGAGGGCCGCGTGGCGTTATGGGAGGGCCGCGTGGCGTTATGGGAGGGCCGCGTGGCGTTATGGGAGGGCCGCCTTACTGAAAACACACATTTCCCCTCTATTAGGAGTTATGGGAGGGCCGCGTGGCGTTATGGGAGGGCCGCGTGGCGTTATGGGAGGGCCGCGTGGCGTTATGGGAGGGCCGCGTGGCGTTATGGGAGGGCCGCGTGGCGTTATGGGAGGGCCGCGTGGCGTTATGGGAGGGCCGCGTGGCGTTATGGGAGGGCCGCGTGGCGTTATGGGAGGGCCGCGTGGCGTTATGGGAGGGCCGCGTGGCGTTATGGGAGGGCCGCGTGGCGTTATGGGAGGGCCGCGTGGCGTTATGGGAGGGCCGCCTTACTGAAAACACACATTTCCCCTCTATTAGGAGTTATGGGAGGGCCGCGTGGCGTTATGGGAGGGCCGCGTGGCGTTATGGGAGGGCCGCGTGGCGTTATGGGAGGGCCGCGTGGCGTTATGGGAGGGCCGCGTGGCGTTATGGGAGGGCCGCGTGGCGTTATGGGAGGGCCGCGTGGCGTTATGGGAGGGCCGCGTGGCGTTATGGGAGGGCAGCGTTATGGGAAGGCCGCGTGGCGTTATGGGAGGGCCGCGTGGCGTTATGGGAGGGCCGCGTGGCGTTATGGGAGGGCCGCGTGGCGTTATGGGAGGGCCGCCTTACTGAAAACACACATTTCCCCTCTATTAGGAGTTATGGGAGGGCCGCGTGGCGTTATGGGAGGGCCGCGTGGCGTTATGGGAGGGCCGCGTGGCGTTATGGGAGGGCCGCGTGGCGTTATGGGAGGGCCGCGTGGCGTTATGGGAGGGCCGCGTGGCGTTATGGGAGGGCCGCGTGGCGTTATGGGAGGGCCGCGTGGCGTTATGGGAGGGCCGCGTGGCGTTATGGGAGGGCCGCCTTACTGAAAACACACATTTCCCCTCTATTAGGAGTTATGGGAGGGCCGCGTGGCGTTATGGGAGGGCCGCGTGGCGTTATGGGAGGGCCGCGTGGCGTTATGGGAGGGCCGCGTGGCGTTATGGGAGGGCCGCGTGGCGTTATGGGAGGGCCGCGTGGCGTTATGGGAGGGCCGCGTGGCGTTATGGGAGGGCCGCGTGGCGTTATGGGAGGGCCGCGTGGCGTTATTGGAGGGCCGCGTGGCGTTATGGGAGGGCCGCGTGGCGTTATGGGAGGGCCGCGTGGCGTTATGGGAGGGCCGCGTGGCGTTATGGGAGGGCCGCGTGGCGTTATGGGAGGGCCGCGTGGCGTTATGGGAGGGCCGCGTGGCGTTATGGGAGGGCCGCGTGGCGTTATGGGAGGGCCGCCTTACTGAAAACACACATTTCCCCTCTATTAGGAGTTATGGGAGGGCCGCGTGGCGTTATGGGAGGGCCGCGTGACGTTATGGGAGGGCCGCGTGGCGTTATGGGAGGGCCGCGCGGCGTTATGGGAGGGCCGCGCGGCGTTATGGGAGGGCCGCGCGGCGTTATGGGAGGGCCGCGCGGCGTTATGGGAGGGCCGCGCGGCGTTATGGGAGGGCCGCGCGGCGTTATGGGAGGGCCGCGTGGCGTTATGGGAGGGCCGCCTTACTGAAAACACACATTTCCCCTCTATTAGGAGTTATGGGAGGGCCGCGTGGCGTTATGGGAGGGCCGCGTGGCGTTATGGGAGGGCCGCGTGGCGTTATGGGAGGGCCGCGTGGCGTTATGGGAGGGCCGCGTGGCGTTATGGGAGGGCCGCGTGGCGTTATGGGAGGGCCGCGTGGCGTTATGGGAGGGCCGCGTGGCGTTATGGGAGGGCCGCGTGGCGTTATGGGAGGGCCGCCTTACTGAAAACACACATTTCCCCTCTATTAGGAGTTATGGGAGGGCCGCGTGGCGTTATGGGAGGGCCGCGTGGCGTTATGGGAGGGCCGCGTGGCGTTATGGGAGGGCCGCGTGGCGTTATGGGAGGGCCGCGTGGCGTTATGGGAGGGCCGCGTGGCGTTATGGGAGGGCCGCGTGGCGTTATGGGAGGGCCGCGTGGCGTTATGGGAGGGCCGCGTGGCGTTATGGGAGGGCCGCCTTACTGAAAACACACATTTCCCCTCTATTAGGAGTTATGGGAGGGCCGCGTGGCGTTATGGGAGGGCCGCGTGGCGTTATGGGAGGGCCGCGTGGCGTTATGGGAGGGCCGCGTGGCGTTATGGGAGGGCCGCGTGGCGTTATGGGAGGGCCGCGTGGCGTTATGGGAGGGCCGCGTGGCGTTATGGGAGGGCCGCGTGGCGTTATGGGAGGGCCGCCTTACTGAAAACACACATTTCCCCTCTATTAGGAGTTATGGGAGGGCCGCGTGACGTTATGGGAGGGCCGCGTGGCGTTATGGGAGGGCCGCGTGGCGTTATGGGAGGGCCGCGTGGCGTTATGGGAGGGCCGCGTGGCGTTATGGGAGGGCCGCGTGGCGTTATGGGAGGGCCGCGTGGCGTTATGGGAGGGCCGCGTGGCGTTATGGGAGGGCCGCGTGGCGTTATGGGAGGGCCGCGTGGCGTTATGGGAGGGCCGCGTGGCGTTATGGGAGGGCCGCGTGGCGTTATGGGAGGGCCGCCTTACTGAAAACACACATTTCCCCTCTATTAGGAGTTATGGGAGGGCCGCGTGGCGTTATGGGAGGGCCGCGTGGCGTTATGGGAGGGCCGCGTGGCGTTATGGGAGGGCCGCGTGGCGTTATGGGAGGGCCGCGTGGCGTTATGGGAGGGCCGCGTGGCGTTATGGGAGGGCCGCGTGGCGTTATGGGAGGGCCGCGTGGCGTTATGGGAGGGCCGCGTGGCGTTATGGGAGGGCCGCGTGGCGTTATGGGAGGGCCGCCTTACTGAAAACACACATTTCCCCTCTATTAGGAGTTATGGGAGGGCCGCGTGGCGTTATGGGAGGGCCGCGTGGCGTTATGGGAGGGCCGCGTGGCGTTATGGGAGGGCCGCCTTACTGAAAACACACATTTCCCCTCTATTAGGAGTTATGGGAGGGCCGCGTGGCGTTATGGGAGGGCCGCGTGGCGTTATGGGAGGGCCGCGTGGCGTTATGGGAGGGCCGCGTGGCGTTATGGGAGGGCCGCGTGGCGTTATGGGAGGGCCGCGTGGCGTTATGGGAGGGCCGCGTGGCGTTATGGGAGGGCCGCGTGGCGTTATGGGAGGGCCGCGTGGCGTTATGGGAGGGCCGCGTGGCGTTATGGGAGGGCCGCGTGGCGTTATGGGAGGGCCGCCTTACTGAAAACACACATTTCCCCTCTATTAGGAGTTATGGGAGGGCCGCGTGGCGTTATGGGAGGGCCGCGTGGCGTTATGGGAGGGCCGCGTGGCGTTATGGGAGGGCCGCGTGGCGTTATGGGAGGGCCGCGTGGCGTTATGGGAGGGCCGCGTGGCGTTATGGGAGGGCCGCGTGGCGTTATGGGAGGGCCGCGTGGCGTTATGGGAGGGCCGCGTGGCGTTATGGGAGGGCCGCCTTACTGAAAACACACATTTCCCCTCTATTAGGAGTTATGGGAGGGCCGCGTGGCGTTATGGGAGGGCCGCGTGGCGTTATGGGAGGGCCGCGTGGCGTTATGGGAGGGCCGCGTGGCGTTATGGGAGGGCCGCGTGGCGTTATGGGAGGGCCGCGTGGCGTTATGGGAGGGCCGCGTGGCGTTATGGGAGGGCCGCGTGGCGTTATGGGAGGGCCGCGTGGCGTTATTATGGGAGGGCCGCGTGGCGTTATGGGAGGGCCGCGTGGCGTTATGGGAGGGCCGCGTGGCGTTATGGGAGGGCCGCCTTACTGAAAACACACATTTCCCCTCTATTAGGAGTTATGGAAAGGCCGCGTGGCGTTATGGGAGGGGTGGCGTTATGGGAGGGCCGCGTGGCGTTATGGGAGGGCCGCGTGGCGTTATGGGAGGGCCGCGTGGCGTTATGGGAGGGCCGCGTGGCGTTATGGGAGGGCCGCGTGGCGTTATGGGAGGGCCGCGTGGCGTTATGGGAGGGCCGCGTGGCGTTATGGGAGGGCCGCGTGGCGTTATGGGAGGGCCTCGTGGCGTTATGGGAGGGCCGCGTGGCGTTATGGGAGGGCCGCGTGGCGTTATGGGAGGGCCGCGTGGCGTTATGGGAGGGCCGCGTGGCGTTATGGGAGGGCCGCCTTACTGAAAACACACATTTCCCCTCTATTAGGAGTTATGGGAGGGCCGCGTGGCGTTATGGGAGGGCCGCGTGGCGTTATGGGAGGGCCGCGTGGCGTTATGGGAGGGCCGCGTGGCGTTATGGGAGGGCCGCGTGGCGTTATGGGAGGGCCGCGTGGCGTTATGGGAGGGCCGCGTGGCGTTATGGGAGGGCCGCGTGGCGTTATGGGAGGGCCGCGTGGCGTTATGGGAGGGCCGCCTTACTGAAAACACACATTTCCCCTCTATTAGGAGTTATGGGAGGGCCGCGTGGCGTTATGGGAGGGCCGCGTGGCGTTATGGGAGGGCCGCGTGGCGTTATGGGAGGGCCGCGTGGCGTTATGGGAGGGCCGCGTGGCGTTATGGGAGGGCCGCGTGGCGTTATGGGAGGGCCGCGTGGCGTTATGGGAGGGCCGCGTGGCGTTATGGGAGGGCCGCGTGGCGTTATGGGAGGGCCACGTTACTGAAAACACACATTTCCCCTCTATTAGGAGTTATGGTGGATAGTGATCCTTAAAATGAAAGCCATAAATCATATTTCCCAGCTATTATGTCATTAACAGGAGCATGGTTCTGTCATTTAGGTCATGCTAATAGTTTGGGGTAGCTGAGGTTGTGGTCGTGCCGTCGGGATAAGGGGGATAGGGGGAGAGGAAAACGAGCTTGGAGCAATGAAATGGGGACGTGTTCACTTCTTCTCTTCCAAGTGAGGAAGGAACATATTGTGTGATCTGAGGCTCAGACGGCTTGAATTGTGTTGGTGGTCCTGGGTTAGCTATAGTCCCACTGCCCCCTCCCCCTTCTCTCTCTTTCTCTTTGGATGTCATCTGCTCTGCATTTCACTGCTCTTTTTTCCTGTCTTTCAATTGACTTTCTAAACTCTGCTTCTGTCATTGTGGTCTTCCAAAGAGACCCCGCAACAATCTATCGGCACATTTTTGCACAGTGTCGAGGCCCCTCCGATGCCAGCGCAGAACATATTCAATTTGTTACTAATTTTAATCCTGGCATGGCGTGTATCCTCCACTAGCTTACTGGAGGCAGGCGGGTTCTGGGTTCAACCCCAACACAACCACAACCACAACACAAACAAAGCATGAGGAACAGCAGCTCCCAGTGTTCTCCTGACAGTAAATGTTTAGAAAAGGGACTTTTAAAAATAACCCTGTCGTAATAGAATTAGTGGGAAACTGGAGAAGCCCTGGTTGGCTGCAGGATCTGCAGGATTCATGTTCTCCTTTTTTAAACTACTGTACCAGATTAAAACAGAGTTTTGAAAAAACATGACAAAATTGAGGGATGGGTGGATGGATGGATGAGACTTCTTTTGTATTTTAAAGATCTTTCATTTACCTCTTGTGAACTGTCAATGGGTGTATAATTCTAATGAAATATTGTACCTAAAAAAAGTCCATGAAAGTGCTGTGAAATTTGAATATAGATACTGGCCAATGGTAAGAGTGAGAAATTCAGCTGCCTGCCGCAGAGGAAAAGACTGTGTTACAATAAAAAGCCAGCTGACTTCCTCTTCCAATATGCCTCTTAATATGAGCTTCATGAACCCATACCACTGATCCTGAAGCAGTGAGACTGGTTACAAATTCCCTTCCAACCTCACCCTTCTCTCATTGAGACCTGAGCTGGAGCCAGGTGCATTCTAGGTGTGTAAAAACCTCCACCGTTCAACTCAAGCAGCACTAGTTCATTTAGATTCCACTGATCTCAGGAGCAGCTTCTCCCCTGAATCTGGTGACAAGGTCAGAGGGTGGGGGAGTGTGATCTGCGTGGCTGGCCAGTGGCCACCACTTGACAGTGTTTTGTGGAAACACATTGGCTCTATTTTTTCTTCTTTTTTTCTTCTCTTTTCCCCTCTCCCCTCATCCCTCTCTATTGTCTAAGTGGCCGTGTTAGCGTGTGTGTGTGCGGTGAGCTGGCTGTGGCGGCCCCAGCTGTGTCTATCACCCATGGAACTCCAGTGACCTCTAGAGACCGCTCCCTCCACGTACAATATGGAGGTTCAGTGACAGGTTTGGCACAGGGCAGGAGGGATGACAGCAGTGTGATTACAGCCAGGTTGAGACTGTTGTGCTGCTGGAGGCCAGAGACTGGATAGTGGATATGCCATCACACACACAGACACTGCATGCACACACACACAACACACACACACACAAACACATGCAGACACTTACAGAGAAACGCATGTACATGTACACATACAGACGCGTGCACACATACACACACACACACACACACACACATTGTGGAGAGCATGGGCCACCCGGGTGCGTCGCTGCACTGCAGATCACCCTGAGCAGAGCAGAGTGAGAGAGCTGAGGTCTGATCTAATGTCTTTAGCAAACAGTCATTTATTCTGCTTTTTCGGTAACACCACCCAGCCTGTGTTTATGAGCCTGGTTCCGCTCAGTTCATCTGCAGTTCATCTCAGCTCAAGCTTTTGATACACACACAGAAATACACACACATGCATGCACACTAACACGCAGTGAAACGCACACACACACACACACACACACACACACACACACACACACACACACACACACACACACACACACACACACACACACACACACACACACACACACACACACACACACACACACGAACACACACACACACACACACACACACACACACAGAAACAGAGACACACAGACACACAACACAGAAATATACGCAAGCAAGAATAGACACACACACACACGCACAAACACACACATTTATGTAGAATGAAATTATAACTTGATGTTTGATTGTTTGGTGTTGCTGTCCATAAGCGTGAACTGAGACAATTCTCTTCAATATTAAATTAGAACTGCAGCCATTTTAGCATTTTAGCATGACTATGAAACCCAAGCCAAAAGGCTATTGGAGCCACATGAATCAAATAGGAAAAGGTTGATTTTAAATCATATTTTCATACTAAATATTACCGTCTAGGGATGCCAGTTAAAACCTGTGACATTCTGTTGCACTAGGAGAGAGGCCAAATGATATTTTCTCTTTTTCCTTTCCGCTAATATGAAACATTTTGATAAGCAAGCAGATAGATATACACACATTTCCTGCTAATTTAAATGCTAGAGAGAGAGAGAGAGAGAGAGAGAGAGGGAGAGAGAGAAAGAGAGAGAGAGGGGGGAGAGAGAGAGACAGAGAGACAGAAAGAGAGAGAGAGAGAGAAAGAGAGAGAGAGAAAGAGAGAGATTTAATAAACCATTATAGAACACTACCCTGTATGTACAGTACCTATCATGTAACATGTAATGGAACTGCACCAAAATCGCAATATATAAAACATCCTGAACAGGCTATATTTGACCAAAATCCCTGTATTAGATATATACGTTTCATTCCAGAGAATACTGTAAAACTCTGCTCTTGCCCTTTACGTCTGCAGAGAAACATTCAGCGTCTCATTCAGGCCCACATGTTGTAAAGGTATTTTATATGGTAGTTATTATTGTTATCATCATTATCATTCCATGTGTGCTATAAAAGACGGATGATGGAGGATGTATGAAGGAGCACAGACATAAATAAGGGTTGTGGCTGCAGCCCTAAACCTGTCTCACTCTGTGGGAGACTAAATAAAAATGAGCACCTCACCTTTCAGAGAACATTTACACCAGCATCAAGTCTGACTTCTCCTCCTGGTCGTATGCAGTCAGACAGAGGAGGAGTACAGGTCTGACTTCTCCTGGTCGTATGCAGTCAGACAGAGGAGGAGTACAGGTCTGACTTCTCCTCCTGGTCGTATGCAGTCAGACAGAGGAGGAGTACAGGTCTGACTTCTCCTCCTGGTCGTATGCAGTCAGACAGAGGAGGAGTACAGGTCTGACTTCTCCTGGTCGTATGCAGTCAGACAGAGGAGGAGTACAGGTCTAACTTCTCCTCCTGGTCGTATGCAGTCAGACAGAAGAGGAGTACAGGTCTGACTTCTCCTGGTCGTATGCAGTCAGACAGAGGAGGAGTACAGGTCTGGTGTGTTTAAGAGACAAAGCAGAATGTGAGTGAATAAAATGTTTCCCTAACCATAATGAAATGCCCTCAACACAAAGTAAAGGAATTTTTTTAACAATTAAATGGAAACTGAATAAGATGCACAAACGCACACACGGGGGCATGCATATGCACGCACACACACACAAAGACATTACATTGCCCCCACACACACAAGTCCCCAATCGTCCCTCCCTGGCAAACTGTTTTGACTCTGTTCCGTCAGGTCCATTATTGACACCCTTGATAAAGAAATGTTACAAATACTGAGCTTTATAAAAATGGGAAATGACATAATGTTATACTAATACTATTGCTTAGAGAAAGATATTTTGTTTAACAAGTAATAATAAAATGTAAATACTCCAGCGCCCTCCCCATGTGAGGATAACATCACTGAGCCTAATTCTAAAATGTTTTATGAGACTGGAGAACACGTTGGGAATGATCTTAGACCATTCCTCCATACAGAATCCTTCCAGATCCTTGATGTCCTTCCTCTGCTCTTATGGACTGTCCTCTTCAATTCAAACCACAGGTTTTCAATGAGGTTCAAGTGAGGAGACTTATTGACTTGCTGGAAGATCCTTTGTGGCCAAGTGTCAACCTCCTTGCAGAGGCAAACAAGTTTTGGGCTAAAATGTCCAGGTACTGGGTAAACGTCATGATGCTGTTGACCTTACAAGGGCCCCAGGACCAGTGGACGCAAAATAGTCCCATAACATTAAAGATCCACCACCATATTTTACTGTAGGAATTAGGTACTTTTCTGCATATGCTTCTGTTTTTCAATGCCAAGCCCACCACTGGTGTGAGTAGCCAAAGAGCTCTATTTTCATGTCATCTGACCATAGCACCGGTTCCAATCCAAGTGCCAATGCCGTTTATCAAACTCCAGGCGGTGCAATGGTCAGATTACATGAAAATAGAGCTCTTTCAATTGTATTAGTATAAATGAATATCATTTCCACAAAAAAATGGAGCAAACACTATAGCTCCATATATCAGTGTTTTTTGCTCATCTTTATGAAGGGTGTCAATAATGATGGTCCTGGCGGTGTATCTCAGTATATACTGTATGTGGTTTCTATTAGCCAAATACTGTACACTTTATCAGACCACAGATGTCCAGTACAGTGCCATACGGCCGGTGGCTCATTAAAGCCCAGATCTAATGCATGAATCAAAGGGTGGAGGGGAGGAAACGATCAATCAGCCTAATGGGAATCCCCTGTGTGAGGAGCGTGGGCCGGGCTGTGGGGCCTGGCGGTGGTGGTAGACACAGCTGTAGTCTCTCAGTGTGAACTCCCAGACTTAAACACACACCAGCCTGTCCGGAACGTCACTATGTTAAGATACACTACTGAGACTCTGAGAACCACAAGGCTGTGTAGCACACACAAAATAAAGACAGACACACAGACATGTGCCCCACACTCAGCCTGTGTGTGTGTGTGTGTGTGTGTGTGTGTGTGTGTGTGTGTGTGTGTGTGTGTGTGTGTGTGTGTGTGTGTGTGTGTGTGTGTGTGTGTGTGTGTGTGTGTGTGCGTGTGCGTGTGCGTGTGCGTGTGCGTGTGTGTGTGTTGATGTGGTTTCCAGAGCAGGCTTAGAAGACCTGGCGTAT